>NW_008329696.1:924690-935867 GCF_000622305.1 Nannospalax galili
AAGGGGCAAAAGTCATATAAGCCGAGAGCACCAAGAAGCACTTCTATTACTATTTTGTGCAGCTGTTGGGAGGTCACAGAATCTGTATTTGAGTGTGGACTTTATGGCATGGCTATAAATGTGGGGTGCCCACTCTTCTGTAAATAAACCCCTACCCTATGCACTGTTAAAAAAATTAAATAAAATATTAGAAAAAAAAACTTTATCCCTGAATCCAGGTGTGTTGGGGGGGAGGTGTTATGGGTTCAATGTGAAATGTCCGCCACAGGCCCTTGTGTTACTTAGACCCCAGCTCATGGTGTTTTGGGGTATGTTGGTGGAAACTTTAAGAGGGAGGCTTCTCAGGAGGAAGTAGTTTACTGGGGGTGGGTTCTTGGTTGGGGTATATTTGTATATTTTCTCTGATCTCTCTCTCTCTCTTTCTCTTTCTCTCTCTCAGAATGCAAATGTCCTTGCTTTTCCCACTCCTTCCTGCCTCTCTTCCTCCCTCCCTCCCTCCCCTGTTCACTAAGAGGTAAAGAACCTCCCCCACCACATACTGCTCCGACCACCTTGATGCTCTGCCCAAGCACATGGGATCAAGAGACCATGAACTAAACCCCCTGAAACACTGAGCCAAATAAATCTTTGCCCTCAGAAAATGCTTTTGCAAGTATTGGACACAGTGATGAAAGGTCTGACTAACATGGTGGGAACTGTCCCACTTGTCTGAAGGCTGTTTTCAGTGTTACTCAGCCCCTGGCATGGCAAGCCCAGCAAGGAAAGCGGGCAGGAGACTTGAGATGCATTGTAACAGAGAGACTCCAAGGTATCAGTGTCTCCAAACCACCTTCATCACCAAAGATGGTCTGACCACATTCTTCCCAGGAAACCACAGTGCTGAACATGGGAAGATGGAGTGAAGTTGGGCTGAAGAAGGGCTAACGGGACTGAAGGAGGATGATTGACCCAAGTCTGAACCCAGATGTGGCCACATAGACACTTTCAGTGACAACTCCCAGGCTTTCTGGAGAAGAGCAAGTCTGTGGATCTGTGAGCATCTGAGCAATCTGTCAGGCCTTCCTGCCCTGCTTTCTTACCCTAGCTCCTTCCAACAACTGCCTGAAAAGACCCGGTCAGCCCCTCCTCACCATGGTGAAAAGAACCAAAATGGTACCCAACTCCAGAATTCTTCCGTGACTGGAGCTGAGTCCCAGCTTCGTAAGTACTTAAAAAAAGAACTTCTTTGTAAACCTTCCTCCTCCCTAAGTCTTTAGAACTTATGACTGATAATCCTCTTTGTTTCAAGAAAATCATGGTTCGCATGAAAAAAAGAGTTCACAGATTATACGGAGAAATCACCAAGTCCCTCTAAATAAGTTCATCTCAGTCCACATGTGGAGTATTTTTTAATATTTTATTTATTATTTTTATTTTATGTGTATGTGTGTATTGCCTGCATGTAGGTAAGTGCACCCATGTCATGCAATGCCCACAGAGGACAGAAGAGGCTGTCGGATCCCTTGGAACTGGAGTTACAGACAGTTGTTAGCTGCCATGTGGGTGCTGGGATTCGAACCCAGGTGTTCTGCGAGAACAACTAGTGTTCTTAACTGTGGAGCCATATTTCCAGCCCTACATATAGAATATTTTCTAAGGAACTGCTATGTTTTGTGTACTGAGCCAATGTAGGGGCGGAGGGGAACCTTATAGTTCAATGCCCGATGCCCAGCAAGTGGATTCCTGGATGTCTCTCTGGCTCTGATCCCCATCCAATAGGTGAGGATTGGCACTTCTTTTGACACATGTGCCTAATTTCTTCAGGCTGTCACTGTCGTCAGCCAGAGTGCAAGTGAACACAGGCCCTCACATAATGAATGGTATACTTTGCAGACTTCTGTTTCTAGAAAGGAATGATTTAATATCATAAAATAAAGCTTCAGACCTTCGTGCCAATTACTGTGTTTAAGTCATCGAAAGCCACCCTAGAGGGTTAGGGGAGCACGCCAGTGTTAAGGGGATGTGTAACCCATCTACAAAGAGAGGCCAAGCTTCACTGCTGGCCGGGTAAGAGGAGCAAATCGCTAAAAGCTTCCGCAAAGTGCGAAGAAAATGTCAGACACACAACCCCACTGCACCGCAGTAAACATGAGACGATAACTAAATCACTGTCACAGGCTTTCCTTGTGGGTCAGACTGGGGAATAGTGAAACACATAATCAAGTCCTTACTGTATTTTAACAGAAAAGGGAAAACCATAGCACGCACAGCCCACTGACAGCTCCTACACTTTGCAAATCAGACGTGAGAGCAGAAGGGTTAGCTGGATGCGTCAGGTGATCCTTGGAGCCGGTAACAGAGCTGGAAGTTAGAAACAGTGGGTCTCGTCTCTTTTAATCTCTGTTAGGGCTCTTTCAGATGCTACTCTGAAATCCCAAATGCAAGTTTCCAATGAAATAACCATAAAAAGCTAGAAAAATCGACAGCATCCCCTTTGAAAAGCAGAGTCCCTGGGGTACAGAATGGCCATGTCCATTTCACAAGCCTTCCAGCCGTGGGCCTGGTGACCACCCAGTCATGGTGCCCCAACCATAAGAGCTATGCTTTACTTAGCAGTGGCTCAATTTTGCTTTTTGAAAGAAAAGACAGTATTTCACAGATCAACCAAATGGTGGATAAAAAGGGATGGTATTTAAGTTATTTTAACATCAAATGATTTTCAAAGTGATAAATATATATGAGGGGACTAATTGTAAACTTCTCCCAGAAACTCAAATCTGAATTCATGTTGCCATATGAATTCAATGATAATAAATCACGTTCTTCTAAGTAAAGCTTGCACTGTAATAAAACACCCACCCTAGAGGACTCAGAAGACTTGATCCCAGCTAAAAGTATTCATGCCTTTGGAATTCTGAGGGTATGTATTATTTTTCTGTCAGTTTTCACAACTTCTCTCAATTACTGATGTTCTCTACATAATGAATTTTCTCGGGTTGGATGTGTGATTACGGCTATATTTTTATCTATATGTTTTGTGGTTCCTGTACTTAAGCTTTTTGCTCACAAATCCTTTATTAAAAGTACTAAATTGTAAAAAGCACATTCATATTTCATTCAGTGTTCCATACAGAGATGCAAGTCCCCCGCACCCCCGCCCCCAGCAAACACAGCTGCATAGAAAAAGTCACCATCAAATAACACACTCAACTACAGATCTCTAACTTTGAATGTGTCAGCTCCCGAGTAACTCTGCTGGGATTAGGCTTCCCCAGACACTCTCGACTTCCTCCTCAAAGAAGCTCATAACCAGGTTTGCATTTTGCAAGTCAAAATCACGAGTTAAAGCTTCATTTTAGATCAAGCCCAAACCAAAGGCCAACCCACACACATTTCAAAGTCAGCACAGCCCATACCGAGACTTTTGACAGTTTCTGTGTTGCTCCAAAATTGTACAAGTAAGAAGCCAGGTGTGATGGCTCACAGCTGTAATTCAACACTCAGGAGACTGAGGCATGAGGATGGAGAGTTCAAGGCCAACCTGGGCTACACAGTAAGTTCCAGGTCAACCTAGATTACAAGATGAGACCCTGTCTTTAAAAAATAAAAAGAACATGAAAGCAAGATAAAAAGAGGAAGTGGGGGAGGAAAAAGGAGATGGGGGGAGTCTGCTCTACACACGGAGTTCCAGGTCAGCTGGGGCTACGGAGACCCTGCCTCAAAAAACAAAAACAAAGAGACTACAGTGGGATATCAGGGTAGCTCAGACAGAGCCAGGTAATGAGACCACATAAAGATAAGACCAGAGACCTACCGTGTTCTGGGACGTCAGTGTATCCATCCAAGACAATAAGAGAAGCTTGGAGTCGATCTGACCCATGTAAACCACCATCTCTTTGCAAAAAGGAAAAAAAGTCTCCAGGGACTACTGACGCTGGCCTGGTCAGCTAGCAAGCCACTGACCTTTGGAAAAGGGGGAGTATAGAATTAAAACTGCCAATAAGGCAAGACAATTACTCAACACAGATTTCAAGAGCAAATGAATACATGGATGAATAATGTGAGCGTTTGTCAGCTGCAGGCCGCAGAATAAATGAATCTGATATTAAGATTTGGAGGGAAAAGAACGGATAGGACCCTCTGTCAAATCAAATCAGTGGCTATGTTTAGAGAACCCTTCTGTGCCTAAACCAGAACTAGTGTCACAGGTGGGCCCAGGAAGGATGAACACTGGTGGCCTTTCTCCCCCTTCCAAGCCTCTATAACCCCTGTCCAGCCCCCAGCCTATCCCCCAGGGAAGATGGCCTAAGAACCATGCCCTGGTCACCAGCTCAGTCCTGCTGGGAAAAGTCTTCTAGCAGGCAGAAGGTAAGCTTCCCAGCCCCAAATCCAGGCCTGGGCTCACCAAATATCCCCAATGTTGGCAAGAGACTATAGGCCAGACATACCTACCTAAGAATCCCAAGCTGTGCTCTCTGTATCCAGTGCGAGTGCTGGTGTATGGCACAGAAAACATTGTCTGAGGCTTTCTAGTGGGTAGGTGAGGCCTGAAGCCTGTCTGATGGGTGGGGGCCTGGGCTGTGGAACACCCTGCACTGGTCCTGCCTAAAAACAGCAAGTGTTTGATGTTCACTGCACAGATCAGACCTCCATTCCCCATAAGTGTTTTGCTCATTCATATAGGACCCACACCTCTCCCCTTACACAGAAGCCTGATTGTTGCCTCTCTTTTTGATTTGTACAAGTAGGGAAACAGAGCAGTTACTAAAAGGGCCCTGGAGGAGTACAGCAAGGACACCCATATCCCCCCATGGAGTGCTCTTGCTCTCACCCCAGTTTGGCCCCCTCCTGACAGGTGTGTCCCTGGCTCTCACTTCACAAGGGCCCCTCTACTGCCCTAATGGTATTGGGCACACACACTATCCAGCACAGCTGGAGAATCCGGGGGGGGGGAGAGAGAGAGAGAGAGAGAGAGAGAGAGAGGGGCATGGCTTGACACAGCAAGACCCCAGCCTCTACTTTCAGACTCAGCCCTCCCTGTTCTTCCCTGGGCAGCATTCTTGGTGCTTAGAGGGGATAAATGGGCTACAGACGGAGACATCTACATGCCCCAGGAGTCACCTGGACCCAGGGACAGGAGTCCTCCAAAAGGCATATGCCCTCCTCTGCAGAAGCATTTTTACAAAATGTCAGGAATGCCTTCCATCCTAGAACTGCCCTCAACCCCCCATAGACGCTGAGCTATCCGCTGCCCACCATCTCCCCAATGTGGAAGAGAGTACAAGGCACTAGCTCAGTGCTTGTAGCGACTGCTCTACATGCGGAAGCCCAGGAGACCTGGCCTCCATCCTTTGTCCATTACACCAACCCAGCCTTCATAACCATGATTTTTCTCTCCATTCACCTGGCACCTGATGGCCTGCCAAGCCATTCTCAAGGTCAAGGAACCTACTCATTCCTCCTTATCGACCTTTCCCTTGGCTGGGTCCACCAACTAGGTCTTCCCTTCCACAATGCATCAAGGGAGGAAGGCAGGGGCAAAGGTCGGCTCTGGTTCTGACTCCACAGATCCTCGGGACCTCAGCTTTCCCATCTACCCAAACACACTACTTTAGGTTCTTTGGAGGTGCTTCTGGAAGATTCTAGTAGGCCCTGGAAAGTATTCATCTAATTGTCACAAGCCACATCTGCTCCTATGAGGACCAAAGCAATGGGCACATGCAAGAGATCTGCATAGGAGTGACCTCGGGAGGTGCCAGGGGCTCTGGAAATTGGCATAGGGAAGAAAAGGGGGTGAAGAGCCAACATAGAATTGGCAAAGCCCTCGCTGCACAGGGCTTCCCTGGGCCTTGGCCTACGGAGTACTCTGAGAGGCTCTGTGGGACAAAGCCTAGAGTAGCTAACCCAGGAGGAGAACAGGCCAGCTAGTTGGCTTGCTCAGGGTCCCATCCCACTGCTGAATGAGGCTGCTCTGGCGGTATCAGCTCTCCCATACTCCTGGCCTGTTCCCATGGTGGGCCTTGCAGCCTCCAGGGTGTGGGCTCAAAGACAATGATGGTTTCTCCCAAACCTGGCCAATTATGTGCCTAAAAACCCAACAGGTCACTAATCTGTTTCATGGACAATGCTCAGGCTTCCTGTTCCCAGAGAAGTTGTGACCCTAGAGGGCCTCAGAAACCTTGGCAAAATGAGCACCTCTTAGAGGTTGTACTGAGGTAATTCTGCCTGTAACAGCTGCCTCTGCCCGAAACTGCGGCCTGGATTCATTTCTTCATCACACATCTTTCAGAGATGGGTGTGCCAACCACTGAGCCAACCAGTCAGGCAGAAGAATCATGAAGAACATGGGGCCTGCCCTCCAGGAGCTTGGGGCACCTATGGGAGATGGAGAGGGACTGATAGCAGTGGGGACACAAGGTGGCATCCATGTCCCTACACCATAAAAAACCAACTGGGGAGCTCCTGATGCCTTAAAATGACACATAGCAAAGGTTTCATAACCAAAAACATTCGCTAACAAAAAATTCAGTGTCCATGAAAATCAGCAAACCAGACCACCAATTCACTGAGCATCTATGCATTTTGTTTTATCTTATGTGGTGCTGGGGACAGAACCCATAAGCCTTGGGCATGCTAGGCAAGCATTCCGCCACTGTGCTACACCCCTAGTCCATCACTGCTGAATGCTAAGCAAGCACTTTATCAGGAATCCCTTACTGGTGGATTCTAGGCTAGGACTCTGCCACTTAGCCACACCCCAGCCCCTGGTGGGTTCTAGGCAACTGTTCTACCCCTGAGTCATACCCACAACCTCTCACTGGTGGATTATAAGCAGATGCCCCACCAGAGTCACACCCTAGCCCCTCACTGGGGAATTCTAGCTAGGCAAGGGCTCTCCCACTGGGCCATGCCTCCAGCCCTTTAAGCATTCCTGTTCGTGGAAGTTTTCCTACTTTGTTACTGCAGCTTTTAACGTGTGCATCACTTGCATAAAAAATCATAGGGAGGAAAAGGAAAAAATGTCCCTACCACCAGAGAGGTGATAGTTCACTGGGAATGAAAGGTATTGACCTAAGTAACTGCAGCTCTGGTTATGAAATGATCCTCTCCCCTGCCAGTCCAATCTATGAACTGGATCGAGGGCTCTGCTCCAGACACACTGAGAACTCCCTATGCCCAGGCACTAGACAAGGACCAGGGAAACAGATGCACCATCCTACGCTTAGAGAACAGTGCAGGGGAGGGTAAAGACCAGCCTGGGGACAGAATGGTCTCATCACACCACTCTGCCTGGAGGATGGGGACAGTGATGGTATTCTCCATGGGAGATATGACAAGAGGAAGCCTGTGGAAGGTGGCGTGTGTGAAGGACATGAGGACCAGCTAACAGGGGTATAAGCTGGTGGTTTATATGCTGCAGCCTCAGCCTTAATCCCATGAGGCTGTAGACTAGGAAGAGGACATCTTCTCCTAAGAGTATCCTGCAGACTAAGTTCTGCTCCCTTGTCTTCCTCAGAAACTTTGTAGATCCAGATACCTTGCTTCGCTGTCTGAAGATCCCTGAGGTCTTCAAGCAGACCCAAATACCTTTCTTCTCTGTCTGCAGACTCCTCAGGTCTTTGGGAAAATCCTGTTAGGTCTATGCATGGTTAAAAGGGGCCAAGACCCAAAGACATGAAATCACAGATCCTAAGACCTGGGAGCAAACACTGATGTACAACTGAAAGATATCCCATTCAGTTGTGGTCTTAGTCCCCGATCCTTGGAGACTTTGCAGGCCCTCCATACTTCTGAAGACTTCTAGAACAGCAGCCCTGCCTGCCCGGGGGCTCTCACTACTAAGAAACAACACTGGTGATCCATGAATTCTAGTTTAGAATGACTTCTTCTTCCTTACCTCCAAACCTTCTTATTAGAGCTGAGAAAAATATTGTATACAAACAGTTATTATGAAAAGTTATTCATATAATGTTCTAAAACGTGCTCTATATCTTTACTTAGTATCATCTCCATGATTGTGTCTCAGTTCCTGGTACCTCGATGCTGGCTTTGCAGAGCCCCCCATTATACAACCCCCCTATGCATGCAGAGCAGGTATGGCATTACCCAGCATACATCAGCACCTGGCAGGGACCAGTCTGCACCCAGCCCAGTAACTCCCATATTCCCCAGGCTTTTTTTTTCCGGCATCATACATTATATTTAAGTCTCTCCAGCAATACAAATTTCAATTTGGCCAAGCCCTTTAATATTAATAGTTGTCAATCCAAATGCAGAGTGCATAATAAAAAATTTAATCGAAACGAATAGCTCACATATTTCTCTACCTCCTAAATATAGTTACCAATTAGACAAAAGACATGGTTATATAATTTTGTACAATTAAGGCCACCTACTGAAGACCACCAGTCAGGGCTGAGAACATAGAGATGCCTGACTCTGTCCTGTTCATGACTCTTAAAGATAAAGCTCATCTTACTTCATGAAAATGGAATTCAAAAGTATCATTTCAGGGAAGAGGCTGAAGCCACGTTATAATCACGAAGTTGTCCCTGATGCTAAAACAGGGCTTCCATAGTCCTTGACAGCTTACCAGACTAGTAGGGAAATGGTAAGTAGCAGTGCGACCATGATTGCAGCCTTATTTTGCAGACAGCATAACTGAGGCTAGAGGATATAGTGAGCTATTAGCAAGCCACAGCCAGGAGACCCTGGCCTGTCTACAACCAAGGGGAGTTCTCAGGAAGGTCAAAATCAAAGGCTCACTTTCTTTTTTTTAAAGATTTTATTTCTTTTTATTTTATGTATATGAATGTTTTGTCTACATCTATGTAAGTGTATCACACGCATGCAATACCCATGGAGACCAGAAAAGGGTATTGGATCCCTGGGAACCAGAGTGAAAACCAGATGTTAGCCACCATGTGGGTTCAGGGAACAGGGAAGCAAACCCGGTCCCTCTGGGAGCAGCCAGGGCTCTTAACCACTGAGCCATCTCTCCAGGCTCTGAAGGCTCTCTTTCTATCATGATGATTTGATTGGGGCTAGATAGGGAGTCCCAGAAACAGTTCTGCTGGGGCAAGCACCCGATGATATTCCAGCATTTCACAGAATGGCCTGTCATGTTGAATCCAACACTTCCTACTTCTGAAGCCACAGAAACAGTCCTGGATAGACAGAGGGGTTTGACCAAGGTCACGGAGCCAGTTAGTGGCCAAGCTGGGATCAGAACACCCCCTACCCTATCCCACATGCATGTGCATACACACACACACACACACACACACACATACACACACACACACACACACACAAAGTGTTAAGGAGTTCTGTAGGACTGGTGAACCCTGGCCAGGCTCCCTCTGTTGCAGAAAATCCTGCTGGGCACCAGGGTATTTCTTTCTGCAAATTACTCCAAGCCTCTTTTGTAAGCTGCTCTAGACTCTGCCCTCAGCTACATCAAGCAGGAAGTTTAATGAAACGGCTCCCAAGTTCCTTAAATGGTTTAATAAAACATATAGTGACTGCAATGTGCAGTTTATAGTGGCAAACTATTGCCCCTCAGTTGGGAAAAATGACCTCCAGTCGGCAATATTACTTTCAGCTTCATGATTCTAGTCCGCCGATGGCCATTCTCTCAACCCACCGGGCAATTCTTTTCTATAACAAGGCTTTCTGCAGCCCCTGTGCATGCCTCAAACAGCCTGTGCTGTGATGAGACAAAAGAGAAAGCAGGCCCATGACAGTGACACCAGAGGACAGGGTGCCCACTGGAAAGCAGAGATGCCAAAAACCAAGTATGGGGTTTCAGAGAGCTTTGAGGAAATTAAATATGGCACAAAACAGAAAGTGCTCTGTGTGTGCATGTGTGTGTGTATGTATGTTCACATATGTGTGTACATGTGTGCACATGTGTGTCTTTCCCTATTCAGCGTAGAATTGGAATGGACAAACGTTAACCAGATTCAGGAGGGAAAGTGCCCCAACTCCACAATGATCTTGACATCTGTGACCATAAGATTTAGAGAACATAAGGAGGGTAGATAGGAATTTCTAGAACTCTCTGCCACGTTAATGACAAATAGTTATTAATAACACTTCTAATCGCAAATGCCATTTCCGATATTTGGTTCTGAAAGGTTTTGACTCATCTAAAAAGTCTTGGAATTCGGCTGCCAGAAACTGATGACCTTTTCTCCTAAACTGTGCATTGAGATGGGTTGTTAAGCTCATTAGTATTATATGGTGAATTAGATTAGACATTTTATGATTTTTCAAAAAAGCCCTTTTTATATAAAAAAGCAGCAATTTCCTTTTTTGACATTTTTCATTTTTAAGGTAATAAAATGGCACATGTGTACAGTGGCATAATGGATTAATTAAGGAATATTATGTTTATCCTAACTCTTAACCGAGTTGTACATCTTCATAACTCACTCATAAAAATTAATGCATTATCTTATACTCTGCAACGATAGGTCCTTCTATTTTTACCAAACCTGCTCAGAATACATTGTTCTAAATTGGATTATTCTGAGAAATACTGGATACCATATTCTGATATCATCAGTCCAAAATTATACTGTTATTTTAAAATGTTAGATTATTACATCTAAAAATCAAAGCTCTCTCCTACTGTGGCTTTGAATTGTCAGGGTGTTCTGGCTCCAGCAGACGAAGCTTTTCCTCCACCAACCCTCACACAGCCCATTCCATAACTTCCCCCATTCACAATGGATGTGTTGTTTAAGGAAACGCATGCATTGCATCAAAGAATCACTGGACAATATTTTTTGGCTATTTCTTTGTGTCTTGATGGTAGATGTGAATATAAAAGAATATTCATGCAAGATTCATAAAGGCCCCAGATTTCTAAATCAACACATGAAAAAAATCCCTAAAAATAATAATGTCCAGATGTTGCTTATTTAAATGAGCTGCTGCCATTTAATGTTGCCAATCACAAAAGTGAAAGAATTTGTGAATTTCAAGGTATTCATCATTTACAGAGGATGATAATTTTTTTATCAAATAAGCATCGGGTAGTTAAAATGAGCAATTTCAATAAATACAAATGATTCTCTCCTGGAAGTTACCTCATAACCTTGGCCTTGCATCACAAAATCCACTGTCTGCTCATGCAAACTCTACTGTTTTTTTTTTTTTTTTCAAGCTCGCAATACAGATTGTTTTGAATG
>NW_008329696.1:936066-968697 GCF_000622305.1 Nannospalax galili
TCTCTCTCTCTCTCTCTCTCTCTCTCTCTCCTCTCTCTCTCTCTCTCCCTTCCTCACCCTCTCCTTTATGTTTTAACGAGGGCCTTGTTTTGCAGGGGTTTTTTTGTTTAAGACAAGGTTTCACTATGTGTCTCAGCTGGAACTCACTCCATGGTCTAGTGTGGCTTCTGCTTTCAATCCTCCTGCCTCAGTGGCATGCACTGCCATGCCGAGCTTACTATTTCGTCTTACTGGTGAGAAAATTTGAGAAACTCAAAATGTTTGACCCAGAGTCTTGTAGCTAAGAAGCAAAAAGGAACCAAGAGCGTAGTTTTCCGAGGTGGGCCTGCCGAGGTTCAGTGTTTCTAGAATCCAATTCTTCTGTTATCACTGCACCCAGATGCGAGTGTCTGCACGTGGGGCCCGGGAACCTACATGACACAGGTGTCCCCAGAATCCCACCATTATCATAGTTTCCCTGGTCCTATATCACACAGACTCCAAGAAAATTTCTTTGGGATGAGACAGGATAAAGGCAGTAGTAAACTGTTCCTGCAGCATTTTAGTGGCTCTGGGATGCTGCAAGGATCCCCCGTCCCCAAACTCTCAGGACTAGGAAGCACTAATTCAGAAGAATATCAGGAGACCTGTCCTCGAGAGGTGGAAGGCACCCTGATACTACTAAAAACCTCCCTTTGAGAATGAGAATCCCTGGGCCTGAAATAAAGCTGCAAGTCCACCAAGTGGGTCATGCCCGACCCTGACCTCTGCCAACCCTCTGAGTATAAGGCCAGGTAAAGAAAGGCAGGGTCTTTCTGAACAGCTGGGGAATACAGGGCCAAACCCACAAGGAGCGATCCTAGGTGCACCTCCTCTGGTTGAGACACAACCAAGGATGTAGGGTTGACTCAGAATTTGTGGTGATGTGTGTGATTTCTAACACCTGTCTAGAATTAGCCCAACGTTCTAAAATGAAAGTGTGGTGGGGTTCCAAAAGAAGGTCATGAAGGAGGAAACAACTCACAAGGGTACTGTGCCAAGCCTAGGGTTCATACTTCCTGTCTCTGAGTCCCGTGCTAGACTGAACACTTTACAATAAGCAATCCGATTCAATAACAGGTCGTCTGTCTGACTTGAACAGTTTTTTTTTTTTTTTAAGTTAAGGAATAAAGCCCTCAAGAATTCACAAAAAAGTAGCCTGAGATCCAAAATGTACTACTAAGAAAAGCACTTAAGTGGGAACTAGAGAGATAACTCAGCAGATAAGAGCACTGGCCACTCTTGCAGAGGACCCAGGTTCGGTTCCCAGTACCCTCATGGTAGCTAACAACTCTCCATAATTCCAGTTTCAGGGGAATCTGATGTTCTCTTCTGACCTCTGCGGGCATTACACAACAGGGTGCACTTATACACATGCAGGCAATGCACCCATGCATATAAAATTGTAAAAAATAATGAACAAAATATATTTAAGAAGAAAAGCACTTAAATAGGTACTTTGTTAAACTACATGTGAACTCCCCCGCCCCACCCCTTCATTGCTAGGGGTACCAAGATAGGTTGTATAATTGCATCTAGAACAACTTGGCTAATCAGGTGCCTGGTAGCAATCACAGTAGAGTTTCTAAGTCAGCCTTTAATAAATCCATCAAGTTATAAGATGAAGATGGAACACGGGCAGAGCAAAAATCTTGTGCTTGAAGCTGGACTGCACTTGATGACGTTTCTGAAGATCTCTTGGGCAAAGCCTCAGTATCCAGTACACAGGGAAAGTGGCACAGTTCTGACTACTAGAAGAATCTTCTGTGGCTGGGGCCTCTAGTCTGATTCTGGGCCTCTCAAGCCCTCTTTCAGTAAGCATACCTTCTGCTAGCTTTGCTTGCACTGACACCAACACTAGCTGTACACGCTTAGGCTCAGGTCATGTACCAGGAACTCTGAAAACATAAGGATGACAGCAGGTGGCTCAAATGGACACACTGAGATGCCCCTATCCATCCTCCTCCCATCAACAGGTCAGGTATTCCTTAGAGGACCACAAGCCCATCTCCATCCCCCTTCTTCCTAATCAGGGAGCCTCTCCCCAACCTCTGAACTAAGCATGCTACATAAACAAGGGGAAGAACTCACTTTAACAGGGTCTCAGCAAGAATTTGCTGTGATGGACCCATTCCTGGTTTCTCCAGGATACTTAAGGCTAAAAGCAAACTACAGAAATGGACCTGGATCTCGGAGACATCCCCCGACCCCTCCCTCTTCCTGGGTGACTCTCAGAATTCTATATGCAAGAGCCAAACAAAAGGACTTTCCCCAAGGGCAAGTTCATTAGTCAGGTTCCCCAAGGAGTCTTGGACCACTAAAACTTTGACCAAGAAGGGGCAGCCACAGTGACCTCCTAGGACAGCTGTGGGCTCTGAGCTCTGTCATCAGCCCAGGGAGTGGGCAGCCAGACCTGGATGAAGCCTCCCCTGTCATCTATGGCCTTCATCTACCCTGAAGCTCAACTCTTGCTCTTTCATCCACAGCCACCTCTGGAGGCAGCTTCAGAGCCTCATCTCTGAAATGGGATAATGACAGGACTCATTTCATGAGATCATTGCAGGAATTAAATGAGATCATGCATATAAAATGAGGACAGTGCTTGTCACTCAGAGTCAACAGGCGCCAACAGCTGCACATGTTTGGTTATGCCAAGGGCTGAGCTGCCGAGCACCAGGCCAGGCCCTGCGGTGGTCTCACAATGGATGTGAGCAATCGGGCCAAAGGGAGCAGAGTTCATACTGAAGCACTTACTATGGGACGCGGAGCGGCGAGGCCCCAGTGACCACAGTTGGCAACAAGGATGACCAAGGATCCCCTTTGCCTCTCAACTGAAAAGTGAACATGCACCAATTTCAGGACTGAAAGTCTTGCCTCTAAAGCATCAAGGGTTTCAAATACTTTTTGCTACCCATACATCTTTTTCAAATGAAAGCTTACTCAGGCAGATGTAGAACAGATGTACATGAAGTGACCCTAGATAGAGAGGACCGATTGTCCTGGACTCCCAGGTCCACTCCCTCTGTTTAATAACTATCAAGAGTTGACCCTGTTAGATCAGTTCTCAAGTCTGTTCTCCCAACCAGCAGCTTTAGCTCTGCCTCAGAACTTGCTAGAAATGCCAATTCAAAGGCTCAGCCCAGGGCTTCTGAATCAGAATGTCTGAAATGGGTCCAAAGTAGGTTTTCACCCTCCATGGAGATTCTGATCACCTGCTCAGCTGGAGGTCACCACACCATCCCTGATGCTTATACCCTAGCCTTAAACTAAGCTTTCCCAATCCCACTACCCCACAAGGAAGGTTATGATTTGATTTGCCGGATGAGACCCAGACATGGGTGAGTCTTAAAAGCAACCTGAGCAATTCCAAACTGGCCAAGGTTGAGAACACCCATCTATGACCTTGTCACTCAAGTGTGGTCCAAAGACCAGCGATACCAGCATTGCTAGGAGCCTGCACACTTACACACAACCACACACACACACACACACGACCACACACATGCACATATACACACATATGCATGCACACATATACACATACATACAGGTTCACACATGAACACAAACACATGCAGACACTCACATACATGTATATGCACACTTACACTCATGCACACATATACACACAGGTTCACACATGAACACATGCACATGAAAATGTATACACATACCTGCATGCATATACGGTCTTGTGCATACTTAAATATATACACACATACACACATATGTACACATAAACATGCAGACATGCATAATACAGGCATGTATGCATGTACACATGTGCACATAGGTCTATGCATACTTTCCCACATACACACATGCATAGACATGTACATTTGAGTACACGCACACACACATGCATGCAGGCATGTACACACTTGCACACATGGAGCACATTAACACACAGACACACTCACACAAGGGCCTATAGAGGAGAAACAGATTTGGTGAATGATTTAAGTTTATGCCATACATATATCTTTTCACTCTCTATATTGTCTCAGGTTATATTTTGTTAGGAAGCAAAAATGATTCTGTGGAGTTCAGCTCACCTTTAATAGCATCATTTGATGCTATTAACTGTTTTCAAACACCAAACAGTCTGCACACACAAACTGAGGAAAATTTCATTATCTTCCTGCAATATTTCAGCAAGGAAATGAATATGACTTTGGAGTTAGGGAGCGTCCAACACATGAACTCTGCCGAAGCCTCCTCAGCAGACATATGCATGCACACCTGCACACAAACACACACATGTGCTCCACCTCTCCAGCCACATCCCCTTCTCCTCTGGGCAGCCAGCACCTCAACGCTGGGGCCCGTATCACACTACAGCTGAGCTGCTACTGGCCAAAGAGACTGAAAGGTGACTGACAAAGCCAGAGGCGCCAAAGCCCAGGCCAGATGAGTCTGTGGCCATCACCTATGGGCTGCCAGGTGGGTGAAGTCTAGCACTAAGCAGACAGACCCAATCTTAAGCCATACATATCCCCACATCCAAAGCCAGTGGGAGGACGACACCACATAGCCCTGCCACATAACTCCACACGTGCACAACTACCAGACTCTTTCATCCCTCAGATAAAAGCTCCTGCTGAGTACAACCCCGTTCTTGAAACAGCACTGAGGAGTTCAAGTATGAAGCCGAATGCCAATGCCTCTGCTGCCCTTCCTGTACTGCACTCACTCGCCAGTCCCATCACCATCCTACAAGTCGGATCACACTTTCTTTGTGCTTGGTGCAGTGAGCCAGAAAGCTGTAAGGGTCAGAGTCCAGCAATGCTGGACTCAAACCACAGCCAAAAGTTCATGAAAAACACTGTTGTGTTTCCCACTGTGCCCAAATGAAGCCCATTGTTGAAAAGCAGTAGTCACCGGGGAGGTGTTGCCCATCCCAAACAGAAAAAGAGAGCTACAATCTCCTTTGCTTGGAGTAGCCCCTTGGAGAAGCCACAGGGCCCCTTGATCCTGGGCATGGATAGTTTAGTTCCATAGCACATTCAAAGGCATGAAATCAACTAGGCCTCCTTTCCATAAAGAAAGAACAAATAACTCTTCACAATGTGTCCTACGATCCAAGAAATATCAGAAAGTTCCTGGTACCAAGTCTATGCATCCTGGTGGACAGAGAGGGTGGGGAGCAGGAGAGGAGGAGCAGTGTTGGGGAGCAGGGGGTGGTTATTGCCTGATAGCTTATTCACACTAGGTGCCAGCATGCCGGCTGAGGCCCTGAAACCATGGACGGTGCCTAAGGAGTTTCTCTGGGCGCAGAATGGACTACTGTCGGGGAACACTGGGCTAGGTGAAGTGGTCCACTTGTCATCCCAGCACTCAGGAAGCTGGGGCAGGGGAATTGCCAGTTTGAAACCAGCCTCCAATTACATCGGCAAGAAGATTCATCTGGAACAACACGTAATCCAAAAGAATCTAGGAGAAAGGAGCAGTCCACATACTCCCTTGTATCCCTGGTTTTCTTCCCCTGGAATATGGAAGTAATTCAAGAAGTGACTGATTGGCTTAGCTTTCCTTCCAGTCCTGAGGAAACGCTGTGAATGTAGACAGGCCTACATATGACATCTTCTCCCTCAGCAGAGCTGCAAGCTCCTCCTCCTCCCAGGTAGTGCAGAGCACAGGGTGGGGCTGAGAATTGACAGGTAAGGAAAAAAGGATCCTGAGGGCCTGGCTCAGAGGATAGGTGTCTGCCTGGCATCCCCAGCAATGTACCTATACATGCCCCTCCGGTCTCTCTCTTTCTCTGGCTCTCCTTCTCCTTCTCTCCCCACCTCCCAATGACAGCATCACAGCTGAATCTGAATATAATTGCAATGTTTCTTTCTGACCCCAGGCTTAAATTTTTAAAAGCAAAATAAACAAACAAATAAATAAATAGTAACAAAAAAAAACCAAACAGGAGCCAGGCATGGTATCTCATGCCTTTAATCCCAGTACTTGGGAGACAGAAGCAGGCAGATATCTGTGAATTCGAGGGCAGCCCAGTCTACATACGGAGTTTCAGGACAGTCAGGGTTACATAATCAGACCTTGCCTCAATTTAATTTTAATGAATTACTTAAAAATAAAAACCAGTTCTAAGAAACTAAGGCAGGAAGATTTGTGGTTTGTCAATTTGAAGTCGGCCTGAGCTATAAAGTGAGATTCTACCTCAAAATAAAAAAAGCGAAAAACAGTTCCGTAGGAAAGCAATTTTTGAATGATGTTTAAAAGCAAAAGCAATCTTTGAATGATGTCATTTAAATTGGTGATGAAGGCCAGAGTGCACAATTCATGGCCCAGGGGCAGGCTGGTGAGTCCATTCTACAGATGTGCTGACTGTCTTCACTGAGCCCTGATTAATTACTCTGTCTGTAGATTGAATTACTGAGAGAATTTAAGGTAAAAGGTAAAAAGCTCTTCTCAAAGGCCATGGTTAACAAACACTTCCTGTAGAGGGTCAGGTGATAAATACTTCTGGCTTTGCAAGCCACAGTCCATGTCCCAACTACCTGCCTCCTCCATGGTGGAGAGAGAAACCACAAATGAAGTGTAAATGAGTAATAGTACCTGTTTGTCAATAAAGCTTTATTGCTAGGACCCTGAAGTGTGAATTTGTACCAATAAAATTTTATTGATGCACAGAATTTTAAGTTTCATATAACTTTCATGTATCCTAAAAATTAAAACATTTTTAAAATTGTTTAAAAACTTAAAAGCCATTCTTAGCTTGCAGGCCATATAAAACAGGAAGACCTACAGAATGTGCCACATCATACCCATTAGGGTGGTCACTCTCGAATGTGGAAAGTAACAACTTTTAGCAAAAGTGGTGGGCAGAACTGCGACTCTTGTGCATTGTTCGCTGCGATGTAAAGGGCACAGTCACATGAAGCCCAGTATGGCAGCTCCCAAGAAACTGAAAATAGAATTATCACATGACCCGGCAATTCCACCTATGGCTAACTATCCAAAAGAACTGAAGGACAACTCAAAGAAACGGAAACCCATGCACACAGCAGCATGATTCAAAATAATCACACGCAAGTAACCCAAGTGTCCGCTGACGGATGGGTAAACTGTGGGATGTAGCCGCCGTGGAACACTGCACAGCCTTGGGAAGGCAGGGAATCCCTTCGAGGGCAGCCACAGGGTTGAACCCTGAAGGCATTCTGAGCAAAGCCAGCCAGGTTCCGCCTGTAGTTGTTAAGATCAAAAGGTTCTGGAGGGGGACGAGGAGGACGGTTGACCACAGTGTGAATATATTTGGTGCCACTGCACTGGATACTTAAAAATAATCAAAATGGGAAATTTATGGTATGTGTATTTCTTTACAGTTGTACGCAATCTCAGTGCTCCACTTTAGCACAGGGGCACAAGATGGGCACAGCAAACACCCAAAAAGCAGAAAGCAAATGGAAGAGTCTCAGGGTTACATGTAAAAGGCAGGACTTGCGTAAAATAAAGGTGTTTCTAAAACTTTGTTAAATCTGTGAAATACATGCTTTGGGGCTAATAAAGATCAGAGAGAGAGAGAGAGAGAGAGAGAGAGAGAGAGAGAGAATTTCTGGCTCTCTGGCCCAGCCCTTCTATCCTGCATAGAAACTCCAGAGGAAATATGCCTATGTGCACATAGAGGGTGTCCTGGGGTGCCCTATAGACCAGAGGTGGGAGGGTAACTCAGCCACTCAGGGACACACATGGCTCCTCATGGAGATGCACCCTGCCTGGGGTGGTCAATGATCTTGTCAGGGACAGAAAAGTTCAATGACTACAAGGGTGAGTTTAATTATATGTTGTCGCTGACTAGCAGCAGTGACGATGGTACAATTACACATGTAATTTATCAGCAAGATACTTGCATACATAATAAACCAAAAGCAAAACATTAAATTTCAGTGGCAGCTAAAAATATAAAACTGGGCCATGACGCTGAGCGGACTTCCTTGCAAGGGGATAGAAGAGCGAAGCCACGGGGCTCCCCTCCCACCCACCATGAGCACGTGGCTTCTATCCCAGGAATCCACTCCCGAACACCAAGCAAATCCCAAACCCCCAGCGGTATGTCAACAATGCTCCCTCACAAAAGGAATGGGATGGGGAAGCCGACTTAAGAAACTCACCACCCTTTCTGACATCCTCTGAACTTACTAACCAAGGTCCCCAGGGGTGCTGGGGAGACCGAATGCCTGGCTACGTCTTGGGGTTCCTAGCCCTGGTGTGGACCAGAGGGAAGAAAGTTAATTTTCTGAAAAAAAAAAAAAAGGTCTATCCTTGCATTGTTCTTGCATAAAAGCAGATAAAATGAAAACAATAAAAGTAGCACACGTTTATGAAACATCTGCTTTGAGCCAGACATTGTTGTAAGTCTGCAGCATGGCATAATCTATTGCACATTGCTGTTACACAGTGTACAGATGAGAGAGTGGAGGTATAAGTCTTGTGGCACATATGCATGCAGCTAATGAGCGCTAGAGAGTAGAGCCGGTGTTCTGACCCAGGAAATGCAGTTCCAGAATCCCCACGTTAGCTCTAGGACGTAGCCCAGTCTGGCCACCCATGGCTTTCTCTCCCTTATGACTATTGCCCGATAGTTTGAAAGCCAGTGATGGACAGATATGGACCATCCCCACTGCAGGGACACCCGTTTCCTAATACGGGGGTTCATTGCTCACACCCCACGCGCACTTGAGGGTGTACCATATGCTCCTTTCTCAGCCTGTCCTAAAGATGACTGAGTCCACATGGCTGAGCATTGGCCAGTCCAAGGAAATGAAGCACTTTAGGTTAGGAGAGGACAGGAGAGCCTCTACAAACACGAAGAACATGTCCTTACCATTTGGGCCAGGAGATGGATATCATGCATATGCACAGAGGGTCTTCTGAACCTGGAGAACTCCTCATCCAGGGTCCTCTTTGAAAGAGGTCACCCGCTCCTAGTATACTGAATGTCTTTTGTCCCAACCATATAAGCATGTACTCTCAGAGATTTTAAATATATGTTTATGGTAAGATGCTTTTCAGCTTACACAGTCTTAGACATATATTTCTAAGTGGAAAAAAATGGACTAAAATGAAAATATAAACCCACCTACCCATCTATCCATCTATTCATCTATCTACCCATCTGCCTATCCATTCATTCATTCAACTACTTATCTGTCCACCCATCTGCCTGTCTATGTACTCACCCATCCGTTCATGTATTTGTGCACACATTGATCCATCTACCAAACCATCCTCCATCCAGTCACCTACCCATCCACCCATTCAGTCACCCATCTATTCATCTACCCATACATCTATCTATCCATCCATTCATCTAGCCACCCACCTATATTTCTATTCTACCCACCCACCCATCCATCTACCCACCCATCCATCCACCCAACTATCCATCCATCTATATATCTACCTACACACCCATCCATCCATCTATCCATCCACCAATCCAAACATCCACCTGAGTATCCACCCACCCAAACATCCATCCATCTATGTATCTATCTACCCATCCATCTATTTATCCATCCACCCAACCATTCACTATTGAGAACCTACTATTCATCAGACACCATTCCAAGAACTAGAGAAATAACACTGAACAAAATATGAAAGGCCCTTACCCTCACCAGGCTTACTCTGCTGTACGGGAGACAGACCAAAAATGGGCCAAGATCCTTCCCATTGCAAACATCACAGTACACTTGAAATCTTCCTAACACAAAGGTAGATTAGATCCATTTGCTCACTTACTGTTAAAACAAACAAGAAGCCTCATATGGAAAATGTTAATGATACAAAAATTGTACTCCAATGTGGCGGAATCATCTGAGGGTAAATATTGCAGTCAATATTTTTATGACAGAAGTATTATTCCCCATCTTCCTAACCTTGGTTTAAATATATACATGTATGTGGGTGCATATGTATCAAGATTCAAGTATTTCAGTATAAATTTTGTATTCAAAATACTTACCCTGATTTCAGTTGATTGCATAGTTCGAGTCAATGTTGCAGTAGTAATTCTTGTTTTGAATCAAAAATAAGGTTTTCTCTCTCTCTCTCTCTCTCTCTCTCTCTCTCTCTCTCTCTCTCTCTTTAACCTTTCCCCCCACCCTCCATACCCAAGGAGTCCCAATATTCAAGCTGTTTTCCAAGCTGAGTAGTATCAAGGGTGAAACCTGTTTCTTCCCATTTATTTTTTCTGCTGAAGCTTTGTAGGGGGCTGGGGAGCTGAGATGCTGGCTCAAACCACATCACAAAGGCACCGGGGATAGAAGGACAACCCTTCCCACTTCGATTTGAGTGTGTAATTGTTTGAATACATCTCCCCGGCACTACAATAATGTCATCCTTGGTTGACACAGATTTTAAAGCCCTTTGAAAAGGTGGAATGTTATCAGTCATGAGTGTGATTATAATGGGATTTAAGTGGAAGGAGCTAAAGATTCAGGCCCTCACTTGGGCCTGGCTCTATGACAGATGTGGAAGGGGGGGAGCACGGGAGAAGGAGGACCGTGTTCCAGCAAAGAAAAAGAAGCAAAGCGCTGTATACCACCGCCCTTTCTTCCAAAGTTAAAGATGTACACGAGGTACCAGAAGCCCTGCCCCCCCTCTGGAGTTCCCCCACTCTCACACTCATCTGTTTGTGTGTCTATCACATTAGACGAGTGGGCCTTCAATAAGGGTTGATTGGACTCCCCAGGGGACTTGTGTAAATGTCTGGGTACGTGTTGGCTGTCCCAGTGGGAAAAGGAGTGTGTTCACGGTATCTTAGTAGGAAGAGGCCAGAGGTGCTGGGAAACATCCTGACATGGACGGACAGCTTTTTGTGGTGCAGAAATAATAGCCCAACAGAGCCATGACTCCAGGGACTGAGAAGCCCTATATCAGATCCAAAGAGGTGGGGTCAAGGGTAGAGGAAAGAGTGGGGCAGAGAGGAGCATCCTGGGATGCCTGTCTGGGGTTACTTCCTCTGGCTTTACCACCCCTCGTGTCTGCCAACAGACTGAGGCGAGTGACAGAAGAGGGGAAAAAATGGGTGGAAAGAAAGGTGCCTTGGAACTAAATTACTTACTCTTTTACCTTTGATCTAAAACATACTTTCTTTATTAGAAGGCAGAAGGGACTGGAGACCCAGCAATTATTTCTTCTCCTCCTTCTTCTTCCTCTTCTTCTTCTTCCTCTTCTTCTTCCTCTTCTTCTTCTTCTTCTTCTTCTTCTTCTTCTTCTTCTTCTTCTTCTTCTTCTTCTTCTTCTTCTTCTTCTTCGCAAAGCAATCCAAGCCCAACAACAACAAAACCCAAAATAATCTCCCTGACAGATCTCTGGGACTATCACAGCTCTCGCCTGACAAATCACAATGGTGCCTACAGACGTGGAATTCGTCCGTCACATCCAATCACATGGCTTGGATTACTAAGGCAAAGAATTGTGAATTTCATTAAATATGTTAAAGGGGGAAAAATCAGCTTTGAAAAATAGTAATCCTGTCTTTCAACAAAAATATTATAGGAAGCTATGAATTTGGTAGATCCGAATAGGATGTTGGTACATGTTTTACTAAGGTAATATAATGGCACACTATTATTAGATCACATTAATCATTACTGTGCCAACGGCACTGACAGCCCGCTGAAAAGGATTGAAAGGCCTGGTAATGGATATAAATTACCCATTGTGTGATAAAAGGATTTTTACTAAGAAGGTAAGAATAAAACAGCAAATTTCTAATATAACTGTTGTGTAAAAACCAAAATAAAAGTAATCCACGGTCAGTAATATCCACAATATCAGAAGTAAGCACTTTTTCCAACAAGATAAAGTCACAATAAAAAAAATATATATTCAGTACAATATAAAATTAATTTCGGAGTGCATAATTCCGCTATCAATTTCCCCCAGTTTATAGAGTGACCTCGGACCTGCATGACCACGAGAAGATGGGCTGGGCTAATTAGATCTGAGTTGAGTTTACAGAGACAGCAGGGCCACCTTGGACGGGGCCACCGAAGATATCTCAGGCCTGTGCCACTTTCTTTGCAGTGTTATGTAAGTTTCTGTCTGCTTTTGTGTGAGGAAAACTCTCCACATCTAAGCTTGTGGTATCAGGCTTGGTTGAGAAGACATACATGGAGCTATTCTGGGTCAGGTATACTCCAACATTGGGCCAGTCCACCACATCACAAGGGAGGGGCGGGGAGAAGGACAACAGGAGGTGCGTGTGTAGAGTCATGTGGCTCCAACAGCCCCAGCTCACCCGCGCTGGTTCCAAATGCCAGTTTGGGACAGGCACTCAAGATGTCATACAATCAAGTGACCCTTGCTGGGCTTTGTTAGGTCCCATCCAAGCACTGGGGGAGCATCTGCTTAGCACATGTTCACCTCACCCAGAAGACATGAACCCAAAGGCACCTCCCAGAGTCCTTTGCATCTAGAAGTTTCACCATAGTCCACCACAGTTATCTAAATAAAGGAGAGTCTATGGAAGGACTCTGTCTCACCACAGAATCTGAGTGACCACTCCCCAGAAAGAAACAGCCTGGGCTTCCCTAGACTCACAGACAGATGCCCCTTCAACAAGCTTCAAAACTACAAAGTAATGGTCCTTACCAGGCAAATCTTAAAGCCACAGAGGTCGGTCCTGGGTGAAGGATATTCTTAAAGCCGTGGAGGTCAGGAACTGCAAAAATAAGACCTATTAGAAATTCAGAATATCAAACATACAGACGTCAAGAAGATACACAAACAGCACTCATCCAGGGGCAACTCGCTGGGCTTGCTGGGAGCATTCTTCTGAGCTCTTTGTTAGCATTCTAAACATGGGGACCTTGGAAGTATTCAAGGGTTCTTACTCTCTCACTTATGGAGTTCCTCACAATAGATCAAATATCAAGTGGCCAAGACTGTTCAGTGACTGGGGAAGGACTCAGTGAGTCGCCGACAGGATTGTACCCAAGTATAGCTTAGGGATGCCGTGTTTGGCATCAGAGTCATGCCTGCTGAATCAAGACCAGGAGCGTGGCCCAGTTAGCTCACTGGCTTTCTTATTCTGTGTCACAAATGAAATCAGTCTCATGCAGACTATTTTGTTTGCCAGGATAAGATACAGCCCAGTCAGCCAGCTGGGCTGCTCATCCATGGGGGATCCAGAGCTACTGGCTGGGTCCCTCCTTGCAGTGCATCCAGTTCCCAATCTGCTGACTTATGGAAAAGACGGAATAGGACAAGGGGAAGTCCGCTATTGATGGGTGGAATTTTAACCACCTGAGGCTGTACATTCAGTTACAGAATTCCTATGTGGATTTAAAGATAGTGATCTACAAACAGAGATCACAGATACATTTGGGGGAGCTACAGTAGCAGGCTTGGTCCAATTGGTTTGGACACTCAAGACTATCTAACCCCAAGATTGATTTCCAGCCATTGGAAAGCAGTTTTCAGAGAGCATGCTAACATTATTTCTTCTGGGTTTGAAGTCCAGTAATGATGCTTTGATTAGGAACCAGTGGGGTTTTATTGGGAAGGGGGATTTCTTTGCTTTGTTTTGTTTTCAAGACAGAGTTTCCCTATTTATCCCCAGGCTGACTTGGAACTCACTGTGTAACCCAGCCTGACGTCGAACTCCAATCTTCCTGCCTCTGCCTCCCAAGTGTTAGGATTGGAGGCCCCACTCTGCCCAGCCTGAGAAACTTCTAACTGCTTATCTTGAAAGATAGAGCAAAAGTTTTGTGCATAAACATAAGCACCAATCCCCAGCACCCTTGTAAAAAGCAGGGCATGGAGCCCATGCACTCATAATCCCAGTACTACATGCACACATCTGCACATGTGCACACACACACACACACACACACACACACACACACACATGAACACATGCACATATACAAACAAAAATGTTTTTTAAAAATTTTTTAAGTGCAGCAAGCTACAGTCTTGGCACCGGGCTGAAGGGTCCTGAGCCCCATGGGCTCTACACACCTCTCTACTTTGCCCTCTGAACTCCCTACATTTTACGGTGGGAGTCGTATGCAGACTTAAACGTTTCTATCCAGGCTTATGACTTGCAAAATTCTAGGGCCATTCTCCAGAGACCGTTCACTTAGAAGCTTTTGTAAATTCCGATGACAGGGTAACACAGGAGGGAGACTTCGCAGCTAAGCCCTACACCATTTTGTCCTCCGGCACCAAGTCATTGATCACAACACCGCTGTCTCCCTCAATCTATGAGAGAAAGTGACAGGAGCAAACCTTCAGGGTCTGTGTCCTCAATCAAGAAAAGCCCCAGCAGAGCCTCGGGGCTGTGCTGCCAAGCCCTCCCTAACCCACTGGGAGTTGGTCCAAAGGTGGGTAGTCCACACACCAGTAGGCAGCTGCTGGTAAGGCACACTGGAGGCACAGGAAAGGAAATTGAGTTAGCCTCATTCCTGCCTTTCTGTGTCTGTCTAAACAGGAGGGACCCTTCTGTGTCTGATGTCATTAGAGTCATGGCAGATTTGGAAAGGTGAAGACATCAGGCTAGGCGTGCACTCTGGACTCAGGCAGGGAGAAAGGGAAACACCAGCAAGGACTTCCTTCTTCCTCAAAGTTAGAAACCACTGTTTGGGTGCAAGTAGTAACACACTCCCATTTAGAGACTGTGTAGCTGGGGGGCATGACCCAAGGCTGTCCCTGATGCTTGGCTTCCTTTCCTCCCTGCTCCTCCCCACTGCTGAGAGGACAGAGGGATGGGCACCACTGGGAATCACTTCCCACAGACCCTTCTTGGTACAGCTACCACCAAAGCCGAGGAGGGGGAGAGCAGCTTGAAAAGACAGCACAAATTGGGGCATGAATCAAGAGGCTGGGTTCGGCAGCTGGAGAGATGGCTCAGTGGTTAAAAGCACTGGCTGCTCTTGCAAGAAGGAATGGGTTTGATTCCAGCACCCACATGGTGGCTAACAACCATCTGCAACTCCAATTCCAGGGGATCTGATGCCCATTTCTGGCCACTGGTGGCATTGCACACGTGGGTGCACTTGTATGCATGCAGGCAAAACACATAAAGTTAAATATATAAAGAAAGAGAAAGAGAAGGGGTAGCTGGAGTGGATAGCAGTCTCCCTACCTAAACCAAGTTATCATCACAGGTATGTTTCAGTGCCCACTGCAAAGGGAAGGGAAACAAGACAGATAAAGCACAGATGCAGCCAGGCTCAGCCACAGGGACCCATGTGGCTTCATTCAGGAGAGCCACTGTCTCCAATATGCTAGACTCCCTTCTGGGTTCCTGTTACGCTTTAGGCCCTGTTGTAGGCTAAGGGGTCAGGTGTTCCATGGGATGCAGGAGCTCTTCACAGTGAGAAGAGCAGCCTGGGGACAGCCAAGACTTGTTACAAGTGAGGAAAGAACAGATCATGGTGAGCCCTGGACTTGCAGGCTGCAGGGAAGGCGCAACAAAATAGAGGCAGTCTTATTTGAGAAGTGTGTGCAGCTGGTGGCCACAGCTTCAAGAAAAAGAGAGAGACGCTGTGTTCATAGTGGTGCAAGTCTGTCATTTTAGGACTGGCGGCGGGGGGGGGGGATGGCACAGCTGAGAGTTCAGAGCCCTTGTCTGTAAATCTACAGATGTACTGGGTCCTGACTGCCACCTCCTGGGTGATTTGGGTGGGGAAGATGCGCAGGGTGCTTCCTCTAACCTGAAGCACTTCCTAGATGCCTGTGAGGAAGGAGAGAAGAGGGAAAGTCATGGAAGGGGAAGTGAGCAGGATGGGAAGATGAGGAATAAAGAGGTAGGAGATGGTCCGGGCAGCTGCGGAAGTTTTTCTCAAACTGTAGAAGTCTAAGTACCCCATTCCTAGGGAGGCTTCCCATGGGACTGCAGACCGCCAGGCCCCACTGGTCAGTCCTGCACTGGCACCTTGTCCCGCACTGGCACCTTGTCCCACTGAAAGGGGATGGCCAGGTGGCTCCTGACAGGGAAAGGAGCCCTCCCAGGACAGACCAAAAGAGGCAGAGAATCCTTCACTGGGCAAGAGCCCAGCCTCCCAGAGTTACCTTGGGCACTAAGGGAAGAGGATGAATGACAAATGGAAAGCAAAAATGGGGTGCTCTGTCATCCCCTGTGCCCTCTGTAATGATCCCTGAGGTTAATACGCAGAGCTCCCCAAAGCCTCTTCACACACCTGCTTCTTGCTCTGTACCATGATGGAAGGATGGATGCAAGGACCAGAGAGGTGAGAAATGAGATGGGAGGAGGGTTGAGGGGTGATGGTGGGCAGCAGGCAGGAAGGGAGGCCTGGTTGAACCCCTGCCTCCCAGTTCCAGTCCTACCCCACTCCCAGAGACACTAAGAGTCATCCTCCCCCAGGAAGAGACTCAGAGGCCTGCAGCTGGCGGCAACAGTGTCTGCTAGGATAGCAGGGAAGCAGGGAGAAGGTAAGCCTCTTTCCTTCATGAAATGGGAAAGGAGGATCCTGAGAGAGCCAGCCAGACATCTGTAGCCCTGAGGCCAGAGAAGGGTGTGATTGATAGGTTTAAAAGAGAACACATCTGGGTGCCAAGAACCTGTCTCCAGATCAGCAATGCCTTCTGTGCCTTGTGCTACTAAAACTCAGGTTCCACAGGTAGAGTGCCTCCCCTCAGCACATACACATGCACACATGGGACCTGCAAGGCCCCCAAGCCTCCTTAGGGCCCACAATTCAAAACTCTCAGGTCCTCTAGGAACAAGGAGTCAGCCAAAAATGGAAGCTTCATAAAGCAGACCTTTCCACCATCCTACACCCTACGTGGCTGTCTTTCTCGGACAATTCTAAGGGATAAACAGGACCTTGACAATTATCAGGACAACTGTTCCTGCAAGATTCCAATGGAAACCAGGTTATTGTGGTGAATGTCTGCAGTCCTGACTTGGAAAGGTGAACAGGAAGATGGCAAATTCCAGGCCATCCTGAGCTACACAAAGAGGCCCTATAAGTTTCCAAAAAACCGGGGCTAAGTAAGGAACCTGGGAGGAAGACAGGCTGAGAGCAAGAGCTGCTGCCCACTTTATCATCCTGAGATGTCTGGCCCTTATCTACACTGTGAGCAAAGAGAGTGCGTCCACCTGTGTGGAAATTGTGGTTTTGACATAGATTCAGATAAAAAAATTAAAAAAAAGTAAAAGCAAAATACAGTGTCATCAAAAGAAAACAGCTGAAGGGCAGACAGATGATCTTTGATAAGGCCATCAGAAAAGAGGTTGCCAAGGAAGTGACATCTAAGTAGGCACCAGAATCAAGGAAGGGAGGAGTCTTGTGGAAATCTCATGGAAATTTTCATAGATGAGCACACAACAAGTGCAAAGGAAATGCGATCAGAAGGAGATGGTATCTTCAAGGAGCAGTAAGACACCCTTGTGACCAGGCATGGACTGTGGATGGGAGATAAGGTGGCCAGTTAGGACACACATGCTCAGGAAGAAATCTGGTTTCATCCCAAACCATCAGTAGGTTTCAAGCTACAGACTGGCTCGGACTAGACAAAAATTAATTAGTGCACAGTGGGAGGAAGAGACCAGAGCAAGCAGAAGACACAAGAGCCCAGAGGACGCAGCCACCATTGTACATGTGAGCAAGGACGACATGGCAAGGGAGAGGAGCCATGGCATTGGGGTGTGTCCCACCAAGAGCAGGCCAAGCCCACCGTCCTCCAGGCTCTTCCTAGACCAGCACGCTGGGGATACTGGGCACCAGCTCCCAGCTCAGCCTTCTCCCAGGGCTTAGAGATCTTGTGACACCTGGGAACAGAGGGACACCCATTCCATGGGTAATCAGCTCGTAATGATAGGGGTGGTAATTGCCTCAAAACTGCCTTAAAGTGGTGCTAAGAAACCACTCCAGAGTTACAGAATTCAAACTCAGGTCACTGTCCCCTACTGAAATCACTTAGGGACAGGAGGCATACTAGACTTGAATCCCCACCACACCCTGAGCCTACTGTGGTTTTTCACATCAGTCAATCTGTCTCTCTGACCCACAAAGACCATCGCAAGGTTCCTATTAACATTTCCCTCTCCCACCACCTCCTAACTGCACAGTGCTATTGTGTAGCCTGAACTCCCTCCTCCTGGGAACAATGAGCAATGGTCTCTCTTTAGGGCTGGGAGATGGCTCAGGTTAGCAAAGTGCTTACCTTGCAAGCATGAAGAGCTGAGTTTGAATCCCCAGAACCCCCATAAAAACAAACTAGGCATAGTAATACACATCTGTAACCCCGACACTGGGAGGGAGAAGATGGGGACTGCTGGGGCTTGTGGACAGACATCTGACCCACTTGGTGAGTTCCCAATCAGTGAAAGATGCTGTCTCAAAAAACCAAAGTGCAAGAGGCCTGAGGAATGATATCCGAGGTTGACCTCCACATGCACATCCACACATATGCACACATTTGCACACACGTGCACCTACACATACATACAAAATAACTCTCCAGCCTAGACATATAGCTCAGTAATTAAAAGCACTGGCTGCTCTTGCAGAGGATCCAGGTTCAGTTCCCAGCACCACATGACAGCTAACAACCATCTGTAACTCCAGGTCCATATATGCATATACACATACATATATGCAGTCAAACACTCATACATGTAGAATAAAAATAAATCTTCATTAAAAAAATCAACTCTCTCTTCAACAAGAAGTTACCCCCTCTTCTCCAGGCTGTAGGTGGCGGCCTCTACTCTATTGCAGAGCCCAGCTACAAACAAGAGAGCTAAAAAAGTGCCATGAAGTCAAACTTGCTGGGCTGTGGGACATGCCTCCACAGGGAGCCTCCCCATTCATTTGAAGACAAAGGTAACTGATGGAGAAGCCATCTGATACCTGTTCCCTCTAAAGCTTTCAGGATACACAGACATCAAAAGCTTCCAGAAACCTGAAACCCTAGGACATGGACCCAGGCACTGGGATGGTCAAAGATGAGTGGCAGCCTCCTCTCTGTGGGCCTGCCTACAAGTACATGTATTTTTACATGCTGTAGTATGAAGAAAAGCCAAGCTGCTCAGAGCCAATCAAATTACGTCCCTGTCTCTTTAATAAACAAATCCATGTGCATATTAACAGTGTTGAAAATTCAATTTAAACTCTTTGTCTGCTGCTGCTTACTCTAAAGATGGTCTTTCTTAAACAACAGAGCACCAAGGAGTCGTTAGTGCTCTCTCTTCATTACTTCAAAAAACCAATCATTAGACACCAGAGTATATACGTAATTAGAAAATCACTTCCTTTGCAATCCAAGCTAAGTAGTTTACATACTGTAATTACAGGGACAAAATCAATTTTTAATCATTTCCCTGATTGGGCTCATCAGCTCTGTGGGAACATTGTAACCTGCTTGTTGTGCAAAAGCAACATCTGGGCTAAAACAATTACCCTTTGTTTGCTACAATATTCCTTAAATCTTTTTGCTTGCATAAAAAAAAAAAACAAAAAATGAAAACATGAAGATATTTGGATGTCTTTTTGTCCTTGATCAACATACACCCAAAAGTTCTCCTCGTGACATGAGCTGTGTGTTCCCTGGAATTTACGGTTTAACAGGACACATCCAAGGAATTTTTTTCTCAGTGAGATAAAAGTATCTGATTGTTTTAAAGATCCATTCAATTGTCTAATTGTTGCATGGCTAACACATGGTATTCAAACATCCCACATATTATAAAAGCTCATCTGGGTAATCATAGGCGACTATTATTGTGATGGTTTACACTTTTCTAATACAAATGAATGGATTTTATCAAAACTTTAAAAAAAAAACACTAAAAAGCTGAGTATGTGTGATAAATAGTTGGTATGAATTGGCAAGGCTGGCCTGAGCATTTTGTTCTCTTAATAGGAAATGACCTCATTTACACTAGAGTAATAATTAGTACTGCTTCAGTGACAGTTAAGAAAAAAAACTTTCCCAGTATAATACGGCAGCCTCTCCTTTGTTAGGAGATCTACATCGATTATTAACCCTTACTGAGAAAGCCAAGTTTAACTCTAAGTTCCACCAGGTTCTGTTTGCTGGCAAAAGATAAAAAATAGCTGTTTTGGAAACTACCGCCTTTCCCCCAGATCTCCAAAAGTTGTTTGTCTGTGAGCTTTTAAGTGCCAATCTGAAACAGTTGGTGTCATCTTTGAAGAAACTTAGGAACAAATACCTCCTCACCATGCAGCCACCGGGAGCCCCACTCAGCTCCCTGTGCTCCCCTGGTGGCCTGGTCCTCCCCGTCCTTTTGAAGTTTATTGGTTTTGATTATGGCTTGCAAGTCTCCCAACCTACAATTAATTCATAGTCAAAACAGTCCTGCAAGGAAAACGGAGAGGGACAGTGGGGAGAAGAAGAGGCTATCCATGCAGGACCCGCAGCCCCAGCTGATAGCACATAAGGGTGTGCGAGGCACATGGTGTTTAAGAACAACAACAGTCCAGGAAGCAACCAAAACATCTGCACGTACACACACACACACACACACACACACACACACACACACACATTGTCCTTGTGTTCTGAAGTGATTTGCTCATTAACCAAATTTAAAAAGAACAGCAGCTAACATTTATTGAGCACCTACTGTGTGCCCCAGAGAACCAAGAATCAGCACTCGTGGCCTTATTTATCCTGGCAGCAGTCCTGCAGGCACTGTCTCCATGAGCATTTGTGGGTGGGAAGCCGAGGAACTGGCTACAAAGCAGAACACCCGGGTTAAGCGCTCGTGAGTAGGTGAGCCAATATGTGAACCCAGGTTGTCTGACCTCGTGGCCCATGCTGGGAATCCCTCAGCCTTCTGTTCAGGGATACCTGATGACCCTCAGGCAGGCACAGGCCTGACACCACCACAGACTCCTTCTCCTCATTGAAGAGCGCGGTTCTAACCACAAACGAGGAGAGAGGGTCCTGCAGTGCTTGCAGGGCAAGCAGCACATGCCTCTAGTGTGGGTGTCAAGTGGTACAACACACTCAGGATCCAGGACAGGGGTCCCATCTGCTAAGAAAGAAGGCTTGGGGGCTGGAGATGGCTCAGCCGTTAAGAGCACTGACAGCTCCTGCAGAAGACCCAGGTTTGATTCCCAGCACTTACATGGCGGCTACAAACCGTCCTTAACTCTAGTTCCAGGAGAATCCGAAGCCCTCTTCTGACCTCTGTGGCATTGCACAACACAGATGCACTCATTTACATGCAGGCAATACACTCATACACATAAAATAAAAATAATAAATGAAATATTTTTTAAAAAAGAACCAAGGCTTGGCCTGCTCCCTCTGAGCCTCAGTTTACCCAGTATCTCTGCCTAGCCTGGCTCCTGTGTCATGTCCCTTATAACAAGAAAGAGCAAAGTGGTCCCGTCCCATTCCACAGCAGGGGGATATGAACCCCACAACAGCTCAAGATGATAAGCCCAAGACTACCGCTGACCTCCAGACTCAGAGGAGTACCAAAAAAGAATCAGGAGGATTTGAAATGCTTCTGAATAGACTGTCGCCCCATGGACCAGAAGTATTTCTCTCTCACAGGCGGTATTTGGTAGCATCATCAAGCCTCCAGATAGTGTGCAGCCACTTTCCCAGGAGCAGAGCGTGGAAGAGCAGAGACACATGGGGCCACACTGTGTTCCCAGCACTACTCAGGCACTAGCACTGCTCACAGATTCTACACAGCAATCACTGCTGGAATACTCAGCAACTGCCTAAACCTGTGTAATCCAGTCGCGGAGCCTCGAGCCACGTGTGGTTCCTGAGCGCTGGCCCTGCGGCCAGTCCATAGTGAGATGAGCTGTAACTTTAAGATGCAAATCACATTTAGAAGAATGCAAAATGTCTCGTTAATATTCTTTTCATTGTCTTCAGATAGGGTCTCTCTATGTAGCCCAGGCTGGCTTTGAACTCATAGTCCTCCTACCTCAGCCTCCCAAGTGCTGGGCTTACAGGCAGACAGCACCATAGTCAGGTTCCTTCATATCCTTCACACTTTTTGTATAGTAAATGACGATCTTTGGGGCATACTAAACTAAGTGGAATCTAATCTTCGAGATTGTCTCTCTGGTTGTCTTTCTACTGCTTTCGGTGTGGCTATAGGAAACCCAACATTGCAGACACGGCTTCCGTTTGTGTTTTGAATTACTGTTTGTATGATCTAGTGCTGAGGAAAGAAGGGAAGGAAAAGGGAAGGGAAAGGATAAAAAACAATCATAGCCTACAGTGAACATTCACTTGTTTCCCAAGGCACGTTTTTAGAGATGCACATCGGCACCCGTGTTCGTTGACCGCTGGTCCCAGAGATTGCTCCCAAGACCCAACAAAAACTACAGGAGTTTAGCTTTCCGTTGCACGCTTGTGTTTTGGTTCACTAACTTTTCACTTTTATAAAATTGATTGTTCCGTAAGATGAGCCCATGTAGTGGAAAGTTTGGAATGTGTAGAAACAGTTAAGAAAATGGCAAGATGAGCCACATAGGGAAAGAATCTTTGCAGGACACAGACCTGACAAATGAGTGCTGCCTCAAATATACAAAGAACTCTTAAAGCTCAATAAGAAATAAACAGAGCAGTTAAAAATGGGTGAAAGATTTAAACACCTCACCAAAGAGGGCTTGGATGTAGTGACTCACTCCTATAATCGCAGCACTTGAAGCTGAGGCAGGAAGATCACCATGAATTGAGGCCAGCCTAGGCTACATAGAAAATTCCAGGCCAGTCTTGGTTATACAGTGAAACCCTATCAAAGAAAGAAAAAGGGAGGGAAGGAGGGAGGGAGGGAGGGAGGGAGGGACAGGGGGAGGGAGGAAGAAGGAAATGCATAGATTCTAAGTAATGATATGAAAACAAGCTCCATGTCTTACATCATTACAGAACTGAAAATTGAAGGAGAGATGAGATGCATCAACACATTCACCGTGGTGGCTAAAATCCAATGCCCTGATAACACCAAAGTTTGGCAAGGACTTGAAGCCACAGGGCTTCTCTCTCATTGCTGATGAGAATGCAAAATGGCACACCCACTTTGGAAGGCAATTTGGCAGTTTCCTACAAAGCTAAATATACCCTTACTGTACAATCAAGCAAGCATGCTCCTTGGTGTTTACACTAGCAAGCTGAGATTTACTACTACATAAGAAACTACTCACAAATGCTTAGGACAGAATATTTACAGAACAAGATCATCTATGACACCATTGCCAAATCTTAGAAGCAGCCAAGATATTCTGTAGCTGGTGGAAGGGTATACTGTGGTATGTCCATACAATGGAACATAATTCAGTCATGAAAAGAAGTGAGCTACTGAGCCATGAAAATGTATGGAGAAGACATCAATGCTTCTGTCTACTTGAAAGAAGCCAGTCTTTAAAGTCACAATAGTTTGGGAGGCTGAGGGAGGAAGAGGTCAAGTTCAAAGTCAGACTGAGTTATGCAAAGACCCTGCCCTATAAAGGGAAAAATAATTGAGTCATCCAGCTACATGAAGCTACCTTACACCCAGTGACTATCCGAGGTTCAGGGATGGAGGTGAGGGATGAGCTTGTGGAGCAAGGGGATTTGTAGAGCAATTAACCATCTTACACTTCAGAGTAAAATACATACATACATTGCCCAAAGCCCTGAGGATATATTCTACAATGCAAAGAGGAGATTTTGGTGTAAGTAATAGGACTGTATCAACAACTGACTCTGTCCACAACAGGAAAAGGTGATATGTGTCTGAGGTGACAGAGATGCCCACCACCCTGATCTGACCATGGCCCATAGCATGCACACACTGAAATGTGTGCCCCATAAATGTTATGACAACTATGAATCACTAAGGTACATATTCATCAAAAGTGTCAACCAGATGACTGAGTGGGTAAAGGTGCTTGCCGCCAAGGCTGAGAACCTGAGTTTGAACCCTAGAACTCACAGAGTGGAAATAGAGAAACGACTCCCACAAATTGTCCTCTGATCTGTACTCCTGAGTGTTCACATACAATAACTAAATAGATGTAACTTTAAAATAAACATGCATATGATAAGTCATAACAAATGTGTCCTCCTAACCCGAAAATGTTACTAACAGGGAAGCTGTGGTGAAAGGTATTTTGCAATTTTCTGTATTCTCCTATTTTACCACAGACCCAAACTGCTCTGAGATTGTTTGTTGATGTAAAAAGAAAGGAGGCCAGGCAATGAGCAGCTCTAGGAAGCAGGTGCATGCCCTTCTCAACGGAGGCATTCCCATTATGGAATGATGAGAATTCTTTCAGTGCTTAGAGGACTGAGATCTTCCCCACCCCCCAGAAGCTTCTAGCTGCCGTGCCTTTCATGAGATGGTATTCATAATGTTCCAGGGAAGCTGGTCAGGCAGAACTACAAGGTCTCTTGGCCCTAGACACAGATATCAAACACTGGGGACCTCACTCAGTCAGGTCCTTGCTTATGGGTATGTTGTTATTGTCATTTTAAATTACCTATTTTGCTTTATGTGTGTTTGTGTTTGTCTGCTTGTTATGTGTGTGTACCACACACATGTAATACCTGCAGGGACCAGAAGAAGGCACTCTATCTCTTAGAGCTGGAGTTACAGGCAGTTTGTGAGCTGTCATGTGGGTGCTGGAAACTTAATCCCAGGTCCTCTGCAAGACGATTACTGAGCCCATCTCTCCAACCTAAAGACTATGTAGTGCTGGCTGTCCTGGAAATTGTTATGTAGAGCAGGCTGGCCTCAAACTCACAGAGATCTATCTGCTTGTGCCTCTGCCTCCTGCATGCTGGGATTAATGTGTTACCATTTTTATAAATTTATTTTTTGATTATGTGCATGTGCATATGTCTATGTGGGGGTGCATGAGTGCAGGTGCACATAAGGTATTGAATACCCTAGAATTGGAGTTGCAGGAGATTGTGAGACACCTGGTGTTGGTGTTGGGAAGCTAAACTTGGGTGCTTTTAACTGCTAAGCCATTTCTATAGTCCCAGTTCTCTTTTTTTTTTTTTTTTTTTTCTGCTCACAAAATGAACTGACCTATGTCCCTAACGGAACGTCAGGGTCAAGGTCAATCCCTTCTGGGACAGTCTAAGATGACTAGTCTGCAGCTTGGAGAGTCCCCCCAAAGTCCCATCCTTGCATCTTCAGTCACAGAACCAGAATCTTGGATGCCTTGATTCTGGGAGGGACAAGGGAGTAACAGAGGCTCAGAGTGCCTGTAGTCAGCAGTAATGTAGGGGCACACTGGACACATTACAAAGGACAGTGAGACTTTCCTCCTCTCTCATCTGGGATTAGGGTGCAACCAAAATCCTGCTGTCCCAGGGAACTGTCCTTGCATCCACATGCAAACTAAGTTTGGCTCTTGCTCCTGGTTGCTCTGTAGACGGCTAAGAAAAGTCAAGGACAGGCCCATTTGGAGGTCACATAGAACATATCATCCTGCGTTCCTCTGATTTTGAAGTAACAAGAAGGAATTGTAACTGCCAAAACTATGGGTCCCTTAAGCATCCCTCATGTCTGAGTAAAATAAGTGAAGGTGACAGATTTTAAAAAACAACAGGGAAAGGTTCCAGACGCTTGCACATGGAGTCAGTGCCCATTGCAGGGTGGACAGACCAGGATGGGAAATGTCCCTTTCCTAGCCTGGCCTATTGAGCAACTAACAGCCAACCTCCTTTGCGTGTGTCAAGATAAAGTTCTTATTCCTGAAAATTCCAATCTAACAGTTTATAGGGGAAAAAAATATCTGTCCTCTTCTATCTCCCAAGCTTTTCCATTTTGGTAAAGAGTTCATAAACATTCTTCGAAAGGGTATATTCTCTCTCCTCTGCCCACAGGTAACAAGAGATGGCAGATGTTTCAGAAACAGCACATTATAAAAAAAAATCCAATGTCACTAAAACCAGAATGGAAAATGTTTTATACATTAACAAACACTGTAATGAATTTGCACAACCTTAGCCGACTGTATACCCCGCATAATGAAATAGTCTCCATCCTTTCAAAGAAAAAAATTACGTATGCTAGCTCATAGCTTTAGAAAAGCATTGTTCTTTTAAAAAAACTGCATTTTTCCCAGCTACCATGTAATTTGTGAGATGCATTTTTAAATGCTCTGCAACAGCAGTGGGGCTTCATCAGTCAGATGATACCGATAGATAATTCACCAAACCGTCACATGATCTTTCCATCACTCTAAAAGACGCGAATATATTGCCACAAGCTTTGGGAATAATGGGTGCACCTGTTTACGGTGTCACCTCTGTTTGCTAATTGTCTCCTTGAGCTACGTTTTAGTTCTAATGCATTTATTTTTGACAGGCAGTGTCTATTTAGAAATCACATTACTTCAACTGCAATTGTTCTTTTGTCTATCAAGTAAATGAAGTGTTGTTATACAGATTTCAGGTTCTGATTAGCAAAGTATCAGAGCCCTACAAAGGTCAATCAGTTATTTACCTGAGGTAAGGGATGACAGACATCTTGAAGATTCTCCAGCTCATGTATAAACCATAATAGTATTGTTACCCAGCTCAGTTTAACCCACATATATTCATTCCTGGGGTCAGCAGACTTAGAAGGCAGAGAGCATGCCCAGGGACTGGTGTTCCTGAAGAATTGTGGCAAGTGGGTCTTGTATTTACTTGCTCCAGTAGCACCAAGTCAATCGTGCAGCCCTTAAAAAGCCCAAAGATAATGAGATGCGTGAGAGCAGGAAGCTGAGTCCCTCCATGTTGGCTTGGACAAATTCTCCTTTCAAAAGAAGATTTTTTTTTACATAATTTTGACTCTTCAAGTTTCACTTCATGAGTTAGTTAGGATCAATATGAAGGTGATCCCAGCCAAACCGAAAAAACTGATAATGACTGTGGAAAATAAACAGAGCTCTATGAAACCCAGAACCTGCTAGGAACAAAACTGCCTTCTACTTCCGGCCTCCTTGAATGGTGATGTGAAGGCCAGGACAGCAGGCCTCAGGCTGGGAAATCTTCAGATGGGCAAACAAAAGAGGAGGACTGATGAATGCCACAAGTCAGATGCATACCAACGCTCACACACAGAAGATGTCACGTTGGATAGAACGAAACCTAAGTACCAACTCATCTCCTGTGTTCAGGTCCAAGGGTCTAAACCACAGGTGCTTTCAAATGATTCCTATAGACCATCCTGACCTAGCACTTCAAAAGTAACCCCAGCCTTGAATCAGAGAGACACTTCTCTCTCAAGTGGATCACCTAAGTCTTCCGGGATCGCTCTGAGGGTGGTGGGATTCTCTTTCTTTGTGCCATTGCTCGACTCACCCTTTATACCCCATGCTATGTTAACACCAGTGTGACTTCTAGTGGCTCACCAGAGGATTGACTGGTGTCCCCATCAATCCTCGCACACCTGGAATTTTTCGCAAGTCCCATCATCCCACAGGTCCCTCTGGACACCCACCTCGTCGTACAGCCTTGCACTCAGTGGCTCACCTAACAGGAGGCTGTGCTGGTGGGAAATTCCCTGGACCACCACGACTCAACACACTTGGCAAAAGAGAGACAGGAAAAGCCACGCTTGCCTTAAGTCCCTTTCTAAATTGGCTCCCTGGAGCCTTCCCCTACCTTGTTCAGGGGAAGCTGCATGCTTCCTCATGTTTAGCATATGCTGTGTAACCTGAGTAGGAGTTGCATTGTCTCAGTCAATGTTTTCCTCAGTGTTTTCCCATCAGGATCATAATTATATGCAAACTATTTGACTCGGAACCATTTGCAAACACGTTGAACATGTCCACTAGGCTTCCTTCAGCACCTATGAGCAAATAAACATAAGGACAGGGAGGTAGAGGAACCCTTTCTTGGGGATCCCAAGGCTAGTGAGATAGGGGAACACTGACACTCAGAAATGCCCGCCTTCCTCAAGAAGAACAACCCCCCCCACCGGCATTTTCTACTGGAGCAGCGAGGAAGGCCCTCTTCATCTGCAATTTATTTTGACTCTAAGTACTCTAATCATGGAAAGTACTTTTTGCTTTTTAAACAGCCTGCTTGTTTTTACAGGTCAAGAGCATAAATAAAGCCATCAAGTTGGAAACTTGGAAAGCTCATTTGTAGGAAAAGGAAGTAGTTACAGATCGTCCGTTTGTTCCAACACCAGCCAGCTCCCTTGGGGACATGGCTTAGGTTGCGTGCTAAAAGCCAGACCCAGGGCAGCCAGCCTCATGGGAGGGTCCAGGGCTCCCTGCCCTCTTGAACTTGGAGAAGACCTCTGGGGGAGCTGTCAGAACCACCCAGGGCTGTACCACTCTGTTTGTTCAATTTCACAAGTAGCATCTCAGCCCATTACTAGATGATATAGCTGAGAAGTGACCTAACGCCACCAACCTGAGCTGTGGCTGGGACGTGTCATGAGGTGCTAACTACCCCTTGATCCGTCTCAGTTGCAAAGGATCTTGGGAAAATGAGGCTTGAAGCCAACATATTTAAGATGGATAACCTCTTCATAGATGAAAGGGATGGAAGGAAAAGAGAGAGGGAGGGCAAAAATATGACTACCCATTTTTCCCACCTAATCACACAGAAGTATTCGTAGATTCACAGACACATGCACGCCACCATTGCTGATGAGGCTGAAGAAGAAAACGAGACATGAAATCTCTGCATCAGCCAGTGGTGCTACCCGTACAGCATCCCACTACACAGAAGGCTGAGTCAGGAGGATGGCAAGAATGAGGCCAGCCTGAACTACACAATGAGCACAGAGCTTAGGACACATAGTGAGACCCTATCTCACAAAAGCCAAAACTAAAACTTTAAAATATTTTTTAAGGGGCTGGAGAGATCGTTCAGCAGTTAAGAGCACTGGCTGCTCTTGCAGAGGACCTGGGTTCGCTTCTCAGCACCCACATGATAGCTGACAACCATCCGCAACTCCAGTTCCAGGGGACCCAATGCCCCCTTCTGACCTCCCTCGGCATGGCACAACATGGGTGCACTTGTACACATGCAGGCAATACACTCATACACAAAATTTAAAAGTAATACATAAAATATTCCTTAAGTATTTTTTTTAATCAACTCAATGTAAGACCAGGGCCATAGAGCAGAGAATTGGAATTCAAGTCTATCCAAGAAAAAAAAATTACTGGAGCAACTTCAAGACTGGTGATAACTTCTTCCTGTGTTTGCATGAAATGGCTGGATCACACCTGCAGAAGGCAGGACTGAATGGTCCATGAGCCACTGAGGGCCAGTGCCAAAACATGAGTCCAGCCTTCTTCCCATGATGCCAGGCAGAGGACACAAAGAGAGGCTGGGCTGGTGGCAGCCGTAGACCACAGAAAGCCTCTGGACCCCATTTGTATTACTACCTCTGCTTCTATTTTCCCTTTATTCTGCATGTGTGAGCATCCCCACCCCCTCTCCTTTTTATCAAACATCCCTAATGTAGTGATAAAATGAGGAAGAATGAAAGATTATTATAAAACAGGACTTTTATGGCTAGTGTCTATGGAACAGTCACACTGTTACATATATTTTCTCTAAGTAATCAGGAATGTATTGGTATTTTGAAATTATGTATCTCTAATAACACAAAAGTACTTAAGAACAGAAATAGACAGTAATGGAAAATGCAGTCAACTGTTGACAACATATAGAATTTCTGAAAATAATTTGCAGAGAACAGCACAGCAGATGACTCAAAATTTTCACAAAAATATTTCTTGCCTCCGATAGTCCAATGTAATTCATTTTCTATCTCTGTTCATTAATCATTGTTAAAATTAGTGATCCATTTCTTCCACTCTGCCATCTGCACTCAGCTTCGTAACAAACATGACACCTTCCTGCATAATAAAACCTGACAACTACTCGGATGCATTTCCAAATAGCTTTCTGCATATTTGCACCTCTATAGCCGATTCCGCTGTCAGACAAAAGTGGATTATTTAACCAGAGTTCTTTCTTTATCAATTCTGAACACAGATGTGTGTGTGTGTTAAAATATGATCAAGGGGGAAAAAATCCGTTAATTTTAATTAAAATGACTTTTTCCTGCCTTAAGTAGAGGTGTTTTTAATCCAGATCATACCTGCCAATATCACTCACCCAGAGCACGGTTACGAGCCTCGTGCTTGAAATATGACGTTTACGTAAATAATTCTCAGCTTCATCTTGTAAACTTTTCTAATAAAAATGATCTTGACATTCTAACCCCCTAAAAAATTCATTTTAATATCCTACTCTATTTTGCTTCTCAGTCTTTGATCACAGAATTTCAAATAAATATTTTTTTAGGCAAAGACAAAACAATCAAAGAACAGGGAGATTCAGACGGGAAGAGAATACCAATGAATAATTAAACACATGCCGACCGGTCCCTTGGGGGAGCCACGACTGGGTCCAAGCCATAGGAAGAGTGCATGGTCCTCCTGGATGGCATGCCACATGGTGCCGTCCGTTTGGCTGTAATGAGGGTAGAGATGAGAAATCACAAATTGGAGCCTCCTCCTCATCCCTCGACAGAGCAATCCCTATCAGCTTTGCAGAAAAGACTATCCACTCAAAGTCAGGCATCCCTGTATCCCTAGGCTGATGGGCAATGACAGGGTGACACCAGGTGGGACCAGGGTGAAGACAGGTCATTGTGCTGCCCATGCTGTCTCTTCTCTCTCCACCTTTTCCTGGGACCTAGGCAAGCCCTCGGAGCAGATCTTAGAAATCCTGAAGGAATGTATCTCCAAGTAATTCCACCTTCTCTTCTGTTCATCTTCTCAACACCTGCCTAACTCTGTGCCAGGGGAGGTGAGGGTTCTGCCAAAGTGCCTCCCACTCCATCCCAGCCCCCAAGGAACTTGTCACGGCAGGAGGGACAAGGTGTGTGCAGATGTTTCTAAACCAAGACAGAGTGACAGATGTTCTATGGGGGAGAGAAACAGAAAGGGAGAGCCCCACCTGACCTGCATGCACACGGTAGAAGCTGCCGAGGCAAGATGGCATGAGAGCTGATCAAGACATCAATGAGCCAAGTTGAAAAGCAATGGGATTCCAATGCAGCCGAACTGGCAACTGGGGCTCCTGAGGATTTGGGTCATGTCTGGGCTAGACTGAAGGGCAGAATACACTATGGGGTTAGAGGTGCCATCACCTGGTCTCCAGTGGACATACAGGCCTGGGCACAGAGGCCAGGCTGAAGAGGCAGTGCCCTAAAGGCACAGCTAAGAATTCACAGGCAAGGTCAAATACAGTCATAGGAAGGAAATAGTTCTATGCTAAACAGCACTTTACCACTGAGCTACATTCCCAGCCACTTGGAGACAGTGGCTCACTATGTATCCTAGGCTGGCCTGGAACTCACTATGAAGCTCACTTTAGCCTCAAACTCTCCATCCTTCTGCATCAGCCTCCCAAATGCTGAGATTACGAGCCTGTGCCACAACACTGGGCTTCTTTTTTCCTCTTTCTGTGTTTCTCTGTCTCTTTGTCTTTCTCTGTCTCTCTGACACACACACACACACACACACACAGAGAGAGAGAGAGAGAGAGAGAGAGAGAGAGAGAGAGAGAGAGAGAAGACTATTGACAGAGCAGAACTTTTTGTTTAACCCCTCCCCTCGGTTTACTCTCCTCTGTCCTCACAGCCTGGTGTGGAGCTTGGAGCAGATCCCCCAACTAAGCCTGATTAGAATGAGAACAGTCAAAAGACAAACTTTGCAAAAATCAAGGTTTAAAATAGAAATAGCAACTGACCCTCAGCTGCACTGCAGCCGGCTGGGACAGTGACAATAGCGACTCTTTTGTTAAACTTCCCTGTGAGACGTGCTCAACAGACTGGGGTGGGTGTGGGTGTCTGTCTGTCTCTTCTATGAGAGTAGGAGAAAGGTTTTAAAATAGCCATGGCTTAAGAAAATAAAATTTAATTGCAAATTACTATTCAGTCCTTAGCTGCCAAAGTATCTGTTGATTTCTCTAATATATACAAGATCTAAAGCTCCCCTATAAATATTTCAGAACTTGAAAGCTTCCATTTTGTCCCTGGCCCTGGACAATAACATACACATGTCACACACACACACACACACACACACACACACACACACCAGTTGAAGGGGGGTTGCTTGGGGCTTTCAGGAGGATTTGAGGACCCCCCCCCCCAGCCATTGTCTTCCAGTCTTCATCCTTTCTAAGCTGGAGTTCCCTCTTTCCTTCACAGGTCTATATCCTGACACATTCAATTTCGGGTTATCAGCACATCTGAATTCAGAATACTGGTGGGGACAGAGGGCAGGCCTCTCCGGACTGATTAGCACCATTTAAGAAAGCTTTCACCAGCAGGCTTCATTGGCTGGGAGCGCTACCGTGGTGGGTGGCCTCCGTATTAGAAGTCAACACGGAGCTGTCGCATTTCAATTAAATATGGACAAAAAGAAAGATCTGATTATGCTTATTCATAGCTAACCTTTCAAGTTCACCAAGCTGCCAAACTTAGGAAGGAAAACTGCAAGTTTCTTTCCTCTGTTGCTTGAGTTACTGGGTCTTATTTTCTCTCATGCACTTTTTGCATACAGCCCAAAGTCAGCGTGTGTGTGTGTGTGTGTGTGTGTGTGTGTGTGTGTGTGTGTGTTTTTGGGTCTCTGGTTCGTGTGGAGAGGGGGGAGCCTCTGA
>NW_008329696.1:968790-985251 GCF_000622305.1 Nannospalax galili
CGTAAATCTCAGCCTAGCCTAGCTTTTTTCTAGAAAGATGCTTCACAAAGAATTCGGGGAAAAGCTTTTAACTTACTTAGAGGTTCACAACAAAGGGAAGATGAGGTCTGATTTTAATCCATAAATACATGAAAACAAACACGTGCGCACTCACGGCTCTGGCTACATGAGATGTCGTCTTAGAACCGGAGGAGTAGCTGAAAATTTGATAGACACAAACAAAATTTTGACATGGGACTGAGTGGTCTGGTGATTCAGAAAAGAACTGGTCATCAGGAAGAACGGCGGTGCGAGGTGGAAAACAGCACCCTCCTCCACCATCCTGCATCCTTGCGGCTTCATTCTCACAGACACACACGCACCCCATTATGTTTAGACTCCCTTCTTCTCGGTACTAGCAGCTCCTTCAACATGGGGTTAATGAAAGCCACGGGAAGGGAATACCAGCCTCTAGTAAGCACCTGTGTTAACTCCACAGGTGAGGGTACCAAGGGTCAGCTCACCAAGAGCCCTGGGGTTCCAAGTTCCAGGACAAGATAAAGATCCCACAAGAGCTTTCCAAATTCACTATGTTAGAGGTTCTTAGCCACAGACAGGCCAGGAGTCTCATCCCATTCAGTTCAATAACCAATATTTATTGAACAATATTTATTGTGTGCCAAACACCACGACATCTTGGGCTGTCTCCTCCCTCTCCTACTCCCATTACCCTACTCTGTCTAGGGCCCCACCTCAGGAAGTCCTCCTTTACAGGGCTCTCGGCCATACAGAGGTCTTCTGCAAATTGTCCTATTTCTGAACACCCATGCTGATTGGTGGGTCCCCCAGCATACCTGCTTTTGACAGGTCATTTCCATGAGAGTTGGTCTTACCTCTCCATTTGGATGGGCAAGATCATGAGGACTTGAACTCCCATCTCACCCTCCTTAGAGTAATCCTCAGCAAATCCCAAGGATTGAACCACACAACCCCAGACAGCCATTTATCTGGGCAGAGGCTAGGCATGAGCAGGGACAGCCACTCTGTGAAGGGTGAGGTCCCCACCACTGTAGGAAAGTGACACTTTGCTCCCCCATTCATCACCAACCACCCATGTTTCTCTGAGCACTCAAAGAGCATTGAGTGTCCCATGGCTCTCAGCAAGAGGTATCCAGTCCCTGGTCAAGCTGCTTCCCCGAGTGGGGTCACTGTGGAGCCGTCCCTCCCCAGGCACCACACAAAGTAGCTGAGCCCAGCAGCACAGGAGTATGTGGACTGGGTTCCCAGTCCTCCCAACCCACATCTTGAAATAGGAAAGGCAAAGCACAGATTGCACCCAGGTACCTAAGAGGACACTGTTGACATCCTCTGAAGTAGCTCAAGCCGTGTGCTTTGACTGTATGTCATCCCCAAGTCACTTAGCACAAGGGCCTGTCACTTTGCTCCCTGGGGGAATCTTGGTGGAAATGTTGAATGACTGTCCCTTTCCAAACTTCGAGGACCTATGTCACAACAGAACGTGGACAGGAGAGGAGAGACGATGTTAAAGTCTGGCCCTCTTGCTTGGGGTCTCCCTGGGAGAGGAGGAGAACTAGACTCGGATCTTTTTTTTGCATTTATGGACGGTGTTGTTTTTCTGTTATGAAATTTCACCATCCCCACCTAAACCAAACCCACATTTCAGAAAAGGGCGAACTAGATTTCTCTGCACTAGCTTTGAACCTATGGATCTCCCACAGTGCCAGTAATTGCTTTGCCAACAAGACACAGAAGTGCACCCACAAGCAACACCAGCCTCAAAGGGTGGGTGGGGCTTCCTGGTGGGCGGAGCGCCCCTCAATAAAGCGTTCACCCTAGATGTGCCTTCCTCTCCTTTACCAAGGGCAGGAGCTGGATAGCAGAGGTCCAAGCAGTACCCCCACATCTCAGCTACCCACCCACATTTTTGGGCCACCTGGACTACTCTTTAATAAAACTTAATCGTTTTCTATAGATTAACTTTAAATCAAGTCCTTTTTTAAAAAAATTGGGCTCACCTTGAGCAATAACATCTGTGAAATCACAGCTAAGATATGCTAGTTATATTTCTCTAATAAGTCTTAAAATACACAACTGTTAAAACTTAAAATCTGTGTATCATTTAAAATTGCCTTATTGAGTGCACACCACACTACATGCATGGTTGGGCCTGGGATAAATGAGACAAGCTGGGGACTCTGTGAGCCTAGACAGAGAGTCTCAGTCTCTCTGGAGCAGGACTGAGTCTGGAGGTACTGAGGGCCTGCTACCAGCTGCCTATGTGGGCTTCTCCTCCTCCTCTGGAGTTGAGACTTTGTGGACTGGCTAGAGAATTTAAATACGGCAGCCACGACTGACTCCCAGTCCACAACTTCCTCCCAAAGAGCTATCCTTCATCACTTTCCAGCCCAGAGAAAGACCCTCAGTATCGACATCATGAGTGGCCAATGAATTTCATTCTGATTTCATCTGAAACTCACCTCTACCTTTCTCTCACAGCCAAGGGAGCAATAGTTGAAAGAAGCAAATGACCAAGATCACAAGGGTGGCTGGACTCCTGTCTCTGCCACCTGCCCTTTCTCCTAGAGCCTCCTGACCACATAGCTGAAGTTTCTGTCCAATTTGAACTTTGCAATGATGATGAGAAATCTCGTTCCCCACTCACAAAATCTAAACAGGCAATTGTGAGGACTCCATGAAACATGAGGGTTTGCTGCACACCAACAGCTGTGTCCACATCCCCCAGTATGGACAGGGGGATGCCTAATACCCACAGGAGGCAGAGGTCACAAAGCAAGGCACAATAGGAAAAGCAAAACTCCCCAGAGTTTAGGGCTGGAGAGATAGCTTGTTGGTTAAGAACACTAACCACTCTTCCTGAGGACCCAGCACCCATATGGTGGCTCACAACTGCCTGTATACACATGGTACACATCCATACACTCAAGCGCACACACGTACAGATACACCACAGAGACATACACACACACACACACACACACACACATAAACTAAATAAATGAATGTTAAAAAACAAAAGCTTCCCAGAGTTTATGCATGCATAAAATAAATATATCTAAGATGCCAGCCACCTCCATATTTTTCAATATCCTATGAAGTGGTAAGTGGAGGAAAAGCCACCTCCCATTTTATATGCCCTGAGGTAGCTAATCTCACCCCGGAGTGAGTATCAGAAGCCCTGGAGGGCTTGTTCATACAAAGGCCAGACCTTGGGGCCCCACAATGACTGGTAGGGGGGGCGAGAATTTGTACTTCTAACAGGTTCCCAGGTGATGCCCCTCATCACTGCCCAGGTTCACACTGGAAATCACTGCCCATGTTAATCCTGACCCCTGCTGCTAGCTACCTTCATCTCTATTCCCTGCATCTCTATTCCCACTGTATCATTTTGGTAATATGGAATATTTGATCGTCGAGAGAGTGTGAGGTCTTCTCTCTTTAAAGTGTAATCACCCATTTAGGAAAACGTCAGAATACAAATAACACAGAAAAAGCAAAGACGTCGGATGCCAGTTTCCACTCTGGGTAAATCACCACCACCTCCTCCCATGGTTGCAAATAATAAGACAGGAGAGGTGGGGCTGCTCCAGTTTCCCTTAGATTTACACCAGAAATCTATGATGTCTTTAGTGCTACACTTACACAAGCATGTTCATGAAAATAAATTTCTAATAGCAACCTGTATTTAGGAACTATTAATATCACAAAAATATTAGTCGAGCACTCATCTATCAAACGATGCTGATCCACTGAGTTGACCAAGATGCTTTCTGATTTCAATAGATTTTGCCATCCCAAAGACATTTTTAACTCTAGACGAATCGTGAAACAATCCTACAATATATACTTTATATGAAATACTTTTTTCTAGAAAGGTCTCTGACCACCCCCAACACACACCTTTCTTATATAAATATCAAGCTATGGGTCCTTATCTTCACTGTTCTTTCAGGAAAGTGGAGCTAGTTTGGTCTTTAAGGTCCTTCTGTCACCAGAGTCACTGGAAGCAAGTTGTTTCTGTGAGTTGTGTAGATGCCACTGCTGTGTTTAGGGTGTATGTGGCTGTCAATGTCAGTCCCATGCCATCCGCCTCCATCTAACCCCAATAGTCTGCCTCCTTGTCCTCTGACGGAAGATTCGCTGCCAAAATGGCAAACAGGGAGGAGGCGAACTGCTCAGGAAGCACTTCCCAAAGTCACAGTGTGAGGACCAGAGAGGAGACAGGGAGGCCCAGCACGAGCAGAAACATCCTGTCCCGCTGCCTTAGTTCTGAGGTCCAGTAACCCTAGAGAAAGCATGCAGGAAAAGATATCCACTAACTCCAGTTCTGGGCTCCAGACTTTACACAAAGAAACAGGTATCCACCCAGACCCTCTCACCAAGCACCCCTCCATCTACAGATGGGTCCACAGCGGAGCTGCATCAGCTGACTAGACACTGGCTTTGCAGGTCCCACCATCCCTCCCAAAGAGTGGCAGCCCACCCTGGGAGGCAAGCCATCTCCTATATCCAAGGTGAGTACTCTCCAGCACCACGCTGTTTAGTTCTTTACTGTAAACAGAGTCCATCCGAAGCTGGTCAGCTGCTAGCCACATGCTGGCAATGCACCCAAGAGCCGGGAGTTCACAATTATTTCAGATTTTCTCTTCCTGATCTTTTATTTCATTAACCAAATATCCTCTTGGCAGTGTTGGGAAGGAGCTAAAACTTAAATAAAATTTTTTAAAAAGAAAACCGAGGAAGAGTCCACAGAAAGCATGGTGTATGAAAGGAAAATATTCAGACCTCAGACTTGGCCTTGACCTTTCACTGTCTTTTAACATTAAACATTTGCCCCACCTTCGAAAAGATAAATGTGGCTTTTGATGACAGCCAATGTTATCTGAGGATTAAAATAGCCCTCTTGCAGTGCTCAACATTAAAGTCTTCCGCGTTTGCAAAATTGCAAACAGATGCAACTCAAGTACCTGCAAATAATCTGCCAAGTCCAATTTCAAAAGGGAGATTTCAAAATATGTGGAAGTCATTAGGACATGTATTATTTTTGCAATGAATAGGCGCCAGGAGTGTCTCAAGGAGCAGATGGGTGCTACTTTGTTTATAAAAGATCAACAGAATATTCTGCTGTAAATGAAGATATATACGCTATATGAAACAATTATGGCAAAATGGCGAACATTTCAAAGCTAATTGTAATGGTCTTTTAAGATCTGAATTCCTCATTTCTTACTGCATGCTAAAATATCATTTTAGTTTTGGGTCTTGATTGATATAATTACCAAAATGACAGAAAATTAAAGTAAATGCTGTCAGTTTTACTGTTGTAAATGTTGTCAGTTGATCACTTGTTTACAGTTGCACCAATACTGATAAATGAATATTTTTCAACATGAATAAAAAATGTGACCTCTGTCTGCCGGAAATCTTCAAAAAGGACAGCCCCAAAAGCAAAGAACCCAGACAGAGTGAACCTCAAACTGCATTATCACAGACTTCCAAATAGCCTCTCTTCCACGTGCCCAGCTTCAAAAAACCCCTGTTGTTAATAAAAATCTCCACGATATGGCAGAGGAAAAACAGAACCCACAAACACTCCGATCTCCCGGGTCCCTCTGTGTGCCTGTGTCACTGCCCAAGCAGGACTGAGTTCAGCCCTGGTTCCATTCGCCTGTTTTATATTGGTAATCATGTGAATTAGATAATTACTCATGGAAAATGTGATTAAACATACGTCGCTATTGCCAATACCAAATCACGAAGAAAGGGCTTTGCTGCGAATTGCTTTTAACATAAATAGCAAACTGGGCTCATAAAAAATGTCCAGTTAGGCCAATATCTGATGATAGATGGGCTGATCCTATGACTTGCAAAGATGCAAATTCGATGCAGGGAAAATGAGGAGTCACGTGAGGCACCCTGGGTCCACATTTCCACACAAAAGACTTCTTTGCTCAGGATGCTGCTGCTCAAAATGTCACCAAGTCCTGCAAAGTTGAGCCTCCACTGTCTCCTCCCTCCTACAGTTAAGTTTCTGTGGGCACTTAAATTCTGTGTGCCTCAGGAATACTTTGGGCCCATCTGTAAGTCGAGGGGACATAGCGGATTAAAAAGAGAAAAAATAAAGGACAGAAACTTGGGCTTAGAGACACAGATCTGGAGGGGAAGCAAAGAACAAACTGCCCGGAAGGAAAGTAGAAGAACAGAGCTGGCCACCAGCTGCCCTCAGCTGGCTGGCAGGCAGGCAGGCAGGCACTAAGCCTCCAGGGGTCCAGTTCCCTTCCCCACCCTGCCTCTTCCCAACACTAATCACCCCTGAGCCAAAGAGCCTCAAAGGGGAGGCTTTAGTATTTCCTACCCTCTCCTGACTCGCCGGCAAAGCTTTTCCGTAAATCTTTCAACCACACACACATATTCTCCCATGACAGGGTCCATGCAGACGAAGATCTGCACCCTACAATCACTGATGAAATTTGTATTGACTCCAAAATCAAAAGTAATGAGAAGAAAATTGGTTCACAGCCTGACCCGACAGTTCCAGACTGCTGTATTGAAGTTGCAGAAAGACATTTTTTTTATTGTCTCCAGATTTCAATTAACGACATTGAGCCACCCCATCCTCCCATTATTAGTTTGAACAGAAGATCAGATTTAAGAAGTTTCAATAAATTAATTACTGTAATAGTATCTTGCATTTCTGGAAACCTTTCGTGGTTGGTAAAGGAAAGATATTCTTTTTACAAATTGTAGGGTGCACAGAGTCCCCCCAAGAGGATGCCCCTGCCCTAATACCTGTTCTGCAGGGTCATATATGTGTTTACAAAATGACAAGTATGTCCGGGAAGGGTTATGAAATTAGAGCTCGTTCCAACTGGGACTCCATTCCTGAAAATATTTCTTGTTTGGTTTCAACACCCAAGTTTCAATGTCTCATTCTCACCACCCCAAGATCTTATGCCATCTGCTCCACAAATTACTAACAGTAGCCCCACAAACTATCACCCTGAAACCCACAAATGAGTGTTGTCCTCTTTGCATAAAAGAGAGAAAAAGAACATATCCAGAGACACTTACCATTACCCCTATCTTGAGTAAAAATGCAAATTATGCCACACGGTGCTAAATTATTCTGGGATATTTCATAATGTGAATTAAAACCCACTAGAGGCTAAGCCGAGATCATCAAACTCATTTTACATAAGACAACGAATTTAACCACCCGTGACTCAATGAGTGAGAAGTTAACGGAGTCTCCAGCAACACTAACTACTCCAAGTGGATTGTCTTTAAATAAAATAACCCATTTTAAAGACTTTTCTGTCCATGTTAACTTTCTCCACCCTCAGCAGATAGCTCAGGCTGTTTGTTCACAGGCTGAAAAAACCCTTTCTTTGGTGCTCAGGCTGTATCTAGTCACCAGCCTTATCAGGCTCAAGTTAAAAAAAAAGAAAAAGAAAAGAAAAACACTCCTATTTTATCAAAGCGAAACAAAAGCATTCCTCTACTTTCCAAGCTCTGCACAGTCGGGCTACCGGCTCCTGGTTAGCTAAAACAAATGCCATCTTTCCAATCTGTGTTTGAAGGCCTACATTCCAGTGGAGGGTTGAATGCTTATTATTATCATTATTATTAACTTTTTGCAAATGTGGACAATCAAATTTAAGACAATAAAATGAAGGGCTCGCAGCCCAATGCCAAATGTATCTGTGATGCACACAAACGAGCTGTTCCCCACCCTGGAATAACACTGTCCGTATGAATCCCAGGAATTTAGTGTATCTGACAGTTTCTCTCAACCACCCATAACATTCTTGCCTGTCTCACTGGAGCTGGCAAGGGAGAATTCTGTAATTGAGTGGCACAGAACATGTACCCTCCTCGCTAGAAGATGACAGATGGATTATAAAAACTTCAAAGCCGAGCGTTTGGAGCACCAGGGGAGAGATAGTGGGTATTTGAACTCTCTGTCTTTACCCAGGAGACAATGCCTCTGTGACATGGAGCATATATCAAGGAATGGTGTAACTAGATAGACGTAATCTCTCTTTTCACTGAGTCTTTAACATTCTGTTAGGAACAAGTTTCAGGCCGGCTAAAGCACGGCCCGTCTTCATACTAATCATGACTATGCCGTGATGACACGGGCCGCCTTTTCAACTGTGGTTAAATCAGTCTTCTTTGCAAGCTGATCTTTTTTTTTTTTCAAAGAACAAGAACAGTTTCTGCTTTAAGAAGCGGGGTGGGGGTGGGGGTTGAAAAGAAACCGGTTTGGGATTAGCATTTTCTGATTCACTAATCTGATGAAGTCTGTTCCCCTTCCCTATGACTAAGGAAAGACTCTCACACATGGCTCATGGGCCACATGCCACCAATTATCCATCTCAGAGCTTGGCCATGACTCACCTATGTCAGGCTGAAGCTGTTGTGTCATCCTACCTGTCCCCAGTCACCCAGCCTCCCCAACCCCTTCCTTCCCTCAGCCAACCAGTACACACAGGCATCACCAATGAGTGGGAACATCGCCCCAAATTCCTCAAGACAGTCATATTCACCTCTTGCCTGGTCACCTAGCCTCCCCTACCCCACCCCCTATACACATTTCAACTAGGAACAACAACTCAAAACAAGGCAGAAACAATTCACAAGCAGTTCTTAAAATCTAGGCTGGACATTGTTGGGCAGCCATCAATACAACCCCATGGCAGAACGAGTCCCTGGTCCCAAATTACTGCTCCACACTAAAGCCACACTGCAAGTCAACTCATGTTGATATGATGAATTGTCAGCCAAGGGAAAAAAAAAAAAAAAAAAAACTTAAATTTTCTATGTCTCTTAAAATTTTGATAGAGGCATAAAATAGCTTATAGAATTCTAATTATAGCAACAGACTTCAAAAAAATGTCTCAATGTCAGAGATTAGTGAATCAAAGGCACATTTTTTAAATCGATTCTTCCTTCTGAATATTAACAGTATTTATCATTCACACTGCCCTCTAGAAACACCAGCTAAGATCCTTCTACAATCCACCAGGAGAGTCTCCCTGTGCAGATGATGCTGGCAAAATGATGCTGGGAGGGGGATTTTCATAGAGGGTGGAAATCCCACTGGGGAAGCACTGTGGGTATATATGTGAGAATCTGACTCCAAATCTTTCAGCTCTTTGTTGCTTAGCATCACCTCCATCATCATCATCACGATCACTTCCAAGCACCCTCTATCATCTTTTAAACACATCTTTAAAACCACAAAACAAATGAAGTTAAAATTTGAATTATTTTTATGGGACTCACAACAACTTCTTAAAAATAATTAGACATGCCTTCAATAATCCCATCACTCATAATCCATATCTTGGCTATCCCCATATAGAACAATAAATGCTCTAGAAATCGCTAAGCCAGTTTGATCTGGTTTCTGACCTGAATTTACCTATCTGCATCTCCATCTATCCAAACACCTTGGCTGTTTGTCACACAGGCCAAGTCACATTTTTACTGGGTTCCTTTATGCTCAGTTGTTGGTTCGCAGATCGATTATGAGTCTATCTATTCACTTAGAGATGTTTTCCACGTTACCCAACACAGGTGGGCAAAAACACCATAAAAGCTCCAAAGTCAATTTTGGGGGGTCATTGTTTTGAGACAGAGTCTCCCTGTAGTGCCGGCTGGCCTTGAACTCCCAGAGATCCGCCTGCCTCTGCCTCCCAAGTATGCCACCACTCCCGGCTCCAAAGTCAATGTTAATGAGCCTAAAGAATGCTGTCAGCAGGAGGAAGACAAAGAGGGCGAGGCCGGCACCCGCCTCCCCTAAGAACGTGCTCCTGCTCCTCTGTACTCTAAAAGCCTTTTGTACCCTTTCTTAGAGGCACCTGAAGACCCTGGGGAAAGTCAAAGCATGTCACAGGACCAGAGCCAGCCAGGGCCAACAAAACTTCTAGGTAGCACTGCCTAGAAATCAAGCATCTTTTTTTTAAGTGGAAGAATTTAGTATTTTATGTTTTGATGTCAAGGTTGAACTGCGCCTTGAATAGTGAACAAATATTAAGGAGGCAGTTCCCAAATGACAGGGGAGCTGCTATTCAAAGACCTACAGGGCCCTGTTCTCCATTGCTGAGCATATTACAAAAAAGTAAGCGTGCTGTCTAAAACCAAGGCTAGGCCCTTTGCCTAAGATCCATTTGGGACTTGTGATGTCATATTCTGTAACTGTCCATGTTAACAAAGGAGAGGAAACTTCATGGGTGACACAAGCAGTACTGGATATGCTTTCTAAGTAGTTTCCCACAATGCAATCACAGAGAAAGATCTGGATCTCTGATACCCACCCAAGTTCATCCAGAGAGGGACTCTGATGAGGTAGCCCATACTTCCCACTGGCAAGAGGGACCCCAAAATGTGCAAAGCCTTCCCGGGGAAGGAGGACCACAAGCAGACCCCATGCCCACCGAAAGTTAGGTCAAGAGTCTCAAGTTCAGAGAGAGTCCTTAAACCTAAGCCCTGGGTACCAGGAGGAAAGCCATATGGACATGGACTGTGAGGGCTCCCACAAAATGCAGATGGCAATAATGATAGCAAAAATAAGCAGACTGTGTTATCTCAAGGATTTGACACTGGGTGTTTGCCCCGCCCTTTGATTTAAAACATCGAAACAGTCATGTTAGGAAGAATCTGTTCTAACTTGGTCCTGGTGTTAACTATCCATTTAGTGTCTTTAACATCACACAGAGGCTGCAAAATGCAAAGAGAGGAGATTCATCCTGGAGCTCAGTGAACCGAGAGCCTTCATGTATGCCCACACAGAGGACTCAGCTCTCAGACTCCAAACTCAATGATTTGTCAAAGGGCACCTATCCTCTTCCTCAGCAGCACCCAGCATTTGGCAAGCCCTGGCCAGCTCACTGGCCACATCCCTCCATCTCCAGCCACTTTCCCCAGTCCAATTCCAGGAGGGGATGAAACTGCCCCTTAACTACACCCGTAAAAACCCTTCAACAGACAGGTGACACCAGAGACAGGCCCCGACACTAGAAGTCACACCCACACATACTCCATGCAGCTCCGGGACCCAAGAGTTCAGCCCAGGCATGTCAACACTGCGTCACAACCCTTCAAGTTCCCCTGCTAATGCGTGTGTTCCAGGAGATGAAGCTAGGACTTCAGCATTGACAAGCAGGGAGAGGGCTGGGGTCTTTGAAGGAGGCCTGTGCACGAAAGCCCTTTTTAGAAGTGCATTTTCATCTTTCTCTTTCGCAGTGATCTTCTGCCATGGTGGAATGTAAACACCACAGGAATAGACAGAATTGTGAATTAAGGATTTGGACGCCTCGCTTTAGAAGTAATCTTCAAAGAATGCACATCCCAAACATCAGAGTCACACAACAAGGCTCCGAGCTGCTTGTGACTGCCTGGAAAACTGCACGGGTCACACCTATGATTACCAGTTGGGTCCTGAATTGCTTTTAAAAATCAATAGAAAGCATGTCCTTACATCTCATCCACTTGGCAAGAAGGCAGATTTGGGGAGAACTGAGTGCCTTGCCCAAACAAGAAGGTATTGAAAGGATGTCCCCCAACATGTTCCCAATGGAGGGGTGGAGGGTGATGGTTTGGATGTGAAGTTTGAGCACTGAGCTCCCAGTTGGTGGCACTCTTTGGGAGGCTGTGGAACCTTTAAGAGAGGAGGCTTGACTGGCAGACATAGGTGGGCCTTGGGACCGTAACCCAGCCCTGCTTCTCTCAGCTTTTGGCTTCCAGATCTGCAGAGATATGTGAACAACACACTCCTTCAGCCATGAACTCCACCTGCTACCCCTGAGGTGCTGGGCTGTGGCCATCAAACAAAACCAAAATAAACCCTTTCTCCCTTACGTTATTTTCATCAGGTACTCTGTGATAAGCATGGGGCAGGGGGAGGGGGGCAGAAATGGGTACTGGCTTTGTAGACATGGCTCCATGACTCTGCTGGGTGGGTTAGTGGCAAGTAGGCACTAGAACCTAGGGACTTTGTGAACTGTCCCCGTAGACTTCCATCTCCATCCTCAGAAAGGCAAACCATTTGGGTCTATCCCTGTAGCCAAATCTTAAAGCCATGGCCATGACATATGCAACTGCCCACTGAGAAGTAGATGTTCCATGGGGTCCTGGATGTGGGTTGTACCTGCCTCAGCTACCTGTTATAAGTGTGGTGTTGATAAGTCCCCAGGAGTTCTGAGTCCAGCCACCTTGTTTGGCAAATCAGACCGGTAACTCTGTCTCTCAGGACTGTTGAAGATTCAGTGAGAAAATACATGCAAAGTCGTCCCTGAGTCATGTCACAGTTTGTGTCACAGTCCCCTTGGGGCCATCCCCATTTCTAGTACTAAGATCCATAGGTGTGTTGTAACCATTTGTTTCCATTCATGTGAAAGCATGGAGCTAGGCCCTGAATGAATATTTGCCGAGTGTCTACAGACAGAAGGGCACTTTTCCACACAGGTTATCTTCCTTAGGATAATTCAGGCCTTTCCAACCAAAGACAAAGCTCACTAAGTAAACAGAATATACTTTAGTTAGCACAGAACCCAGAAGCACCCTGTAAGATTAAATCTGTATGAAAGGCACCAAAGTCAAATGCTGAACATTAATTATGCACAACCCAAGATCTGGGAGAGGTTAAACCCCCATTCGGCTGCAAATTGAGTTCTTTTATTTGATATGAAATCTGTACATAGTAATGATGTGTCCTCCGTGCTTCATGTCACCAAACTTCTGGGGGAGGGGTGTTGGAAAGACAAAAAAGAAGGACTAGACTACTGGTTTCCTCAAGGGTCCTCCTTGTTAAAGGATGAAATCTAATAGGCATCAGAAATAATGGCTCTTCAGTACCCCTGCCGGCTGAGGTCAAAAGCCAAATGCACCTGCAGCAGTATTAATAACATCTTGTCCCACTTGCTCCATTAGGGAGTTATGAAGAGTATTTCTAACTCGTGTGGAATGAGCAGTTTATAAGACGAGAAAGGCTTGAAGTCTCTTTCCAATCTCCCATGAGCAGGGCAGCCAAGCCTTCCAAGAACCCCCTCTCTGATGTCATACATAGAAATCTGAAAATGTGTGATCACCCAAGCATCATAGATTTGTTTGTTGGTCGACCCTATCGGGTCTTACAATTGCATATGAGGTTGTGCATAAATTATGGTGAGTCTCTGGTTATCGCCCAGTATTTTCTCTTTGGTTTGAACCTGGACATGAAGAGTCAGCCACTGCGCCACACAGGTGCCTCTTGCACAGTCCCAGCCAGGTAAGTTCTGCCCAACTCTCACGTATGCAGCTCCAGGAAAAAAACCTTATCAGTGAGTTGAGGTCAAAGAGTCTCCCATGGGTCATCTGAATGCTGTCATATACTCTGAAAAGTGACAGGTTCTCAGGTGACAAGAATCTGGAGGTATCAATCTGATTGTAGCATTTTGCAACATGTCACCAGATTAGGACAACCTGGAGAAAAATCAAGTAGATGAGGTTTCCTAATATTTAATCGCGTTTCCAAGTTCATCATCTGTACAAAGGGCCCGGGGACAAGCACTAGTGGCCACAGACAGCAACACCTTCTACGCAAATGAACTCTCCAAGAAAGGCTCAGGAATTGGGATATTTAACAAGTTTCCCAAATTATTTCTCTTACCTTTTTTGTTTTACAGGTGGGGAAACTGAGGCTCGGTTGGAATAGAAAATTGCTCGACTAGACATAACGAATCTCAGACCAGTTCCTACAACTTCTGCCCTCCATCTTTCTTTCTTTGTAAATTATACTCCACTTTGCAATGTGGGTGCACAGAGGAGCCCTTGAGTGTATTTATTTTCATTCACAGGGTTAAACAGCTGAAACACAGTGGGGGAGCAGAAAGCCAGAGCCTCCAAGACCCTGGAAAAGAGAGGCTGGGAGGTGGGGGAGAGGAAGTCACATTCCAAAGCCCCCAGTGGACAGTTGGAAGAACCAGGTTCCACCCCAACTTCTGATTGGAGGTAGGGCTCTGCACTTTAATCAGAAGCAAATAGCCAAAAGCACAACAAGAGACTTCTCGCACAGACTAAAGACCCCCATTTGTAACAAGGGTTTCACTCCCCAAAGGTCCTGGCTTTGAGTGATAGTCGGTTCAACTGCCCCGGGAGAGTCTTGGGGTCTTTACAGCGTAGGGCAGTTGCTCAGTGGCAGAGCTTTGCTTCGCACATATGAGACCCTGAGTTTGGTCGTCTGCACTGCAAAAACATACTAAAAACTTAATGGACTTTTAACCTTATTGACTTGAAAAGACAAAAAGCCGTTGGTAATGAACAAATACATAGCAAATAATTTTTAGCCTAATGGGCCCTGTGTACAAATGGTGACCAGTTCAGTGGGAAATCTTTCTAGCTGTTTCAGGAAGGCTCACATTTCTGGTTCTCTTCATTTACACACTAAGGTTTTTACTGCTTTCCTCTCTTGCCCTGACCATCACTTGTGGGGTCAGGATAGAAAACACTGGGGCAGGCAAGGTACTGGCATTGTCACACTAAGAAAATGAAAATTCTGTCCTTACAGAGCCTTCAGTCTAGTGGAAGGAAGAACATACAGATGCAGACATAGCTACACATATGTGCATGTGTGTGTATATGCAGGAAAAAGATCTTTAGATTTAATTCTCCTAAAGAAAGAATCTGAAAAAAAAAATGGAGAGAAATTTCATACCAGGGAAGAATTCTATCAAACAAGCAAGTGAAAATAGAGACTGGTGGGCTTCTCCTTCCTTGATTCAACCTGCTCTTTTACATTCCCGTAGGAATTCTGGCTTGGTGTCAACTCGTGGGGAGGAGGAAGGTAAGCTCTCCAAAGGCTTTCAGAAAATAGGTTCTTCAAGTTGCAGGAACACCACCATAAAGCTCCCCAAGATGGGAGTCACTCGGGCAACAGGATGTGACATAGGTCGAAAGTCCTCTCTCTGCATCTGCAATCACGCTCAGTGATTCGAGTGTCTCGTTGAAGCCAGTGGGGTTACTCCACCTCACTCATCAGTCAGATGAGCGGCTCACCAATCAGGGCACCAAGCCGGCATCTTCTGTGGTCCCCACGATGCCTCTGCCCAGGGACCCCCGTCAAGAGCTGCCAAAGACGAGAACGCAGAGCGACTAACAACGCTGTCTGCTAATCAGGGCCCCACACAGCTGTCTCTCAGCAGCAACAAAGAACCCAGCGCGAGCTCTCTGAGCCCACTGTACTGATGCCCTAGATGGGTCCTGCTGGTTCACCTCAGACAAAGTGGTACAGGTGAGGAAATGGCCTCAAAGAGAAGATACCTATGGTCAAAACCCAAAAAAAAGAATGCTCTTAATTGGGCCGCCCCCCCACGAGGGGGGAGACTTGGTGATGACAGTATCTTTTGATAGAGAGACATTTGCTCTGAACTTCTATGTGGTGACCTCTCCATGAGTTAAGAGTCAGCCACAGCTGCAGTTTTGGTCCCCAACAATGGAACAAAGGATGCGTCATGGGACAGTTGGTTCATGCTTCATTGACACAACATTGTTCCCAAGGGGTCAAGGACAAATGCTCAAATCCTTTTTTATTTATCAATTTATTTTTGAGAAAGGGTCTCCCTATGCAGCCCAGGATGACCTTGAATTCAAAATCTTCTATCTCAGTCATCCTCCCAAATCCTCCCATTACAGGCATGTGCCACCTGGCCACCTCGAATTCATTTCTAATGTCACTCTAGTACAAATATCTACTGAAATGAAGCATGTTATGCAATATATACCAAAGAAAAATTAAATGTAGCTATAAGAATCAGAACACAAACAACAACAAATCATCTCTGTCAAATCTGAGAAATTGTGTTGAAAGAAACCCAAACCAACCAGGCCTGGTGGTACAGGCCTACAATCCCAGCTATCTGGGAGGCCAAGGGAGAGCAATCCTAGACCTGCCTGGACTACAGAGGCAGCTTAAGGTCATCTTAGGCAACTTAGTGAGGCCCTGTCTCAAAATAAAAATTATAAATATGGACTGGAGAGATGGCTCAGTGGTTAAGATCACCGATTGCTCTTGCAGAGCACCCACTTGGCAATTCATAACCACCTTATGCTAACTTTCCAGGGGATCTGACACCCTCTCTGATCTCTGCAGGCACTAGACACACATGTGGTACACATACATACATTGACACAAAATAAATGAATCCCTTTAAAAAGAATTAGGACTGGGGTTGTAGTCCAGTTGTAGAGTACTTGCCCTGTATGTGTAAGGCCCTGGATTCAATCCTTAGATCCATAATAAAAACAGAGGAAGGAAGGAAGGAAGGAAGGAAGGAAGGAGGAGGAAGGAAGGAGGAAGGAAGGAGGAAGGAAGGAAGGAGGAAGGAAGGAAAGAGGGAGGGAGGGAAGGAAGGAAGGAAGGAGGGAAGGAAGGAGGAAGGAGGGAGGGAGGGAGGGAAGGAA
>NW_008329696.1:985294-1126341 GCF_000622305.1 Nannospalax galili
AAAATATTCTTTATGGAGAAACATCAAAAACTAATAAATTTTCTTTATATAAATGGAAAATTTAGAATAAAAATTTTCCTAGCTTATACATTTTTTAAACAGTTTAATAAATGTTAAGGAATAACTTGACATTTCACTTAGAAGTAAATGTAGAAAAGGACTATTTTATTTGGTCTCAACTTCTTGATTGCTTAGGTTTTGAGGCAGGGACTTACTATGTAGTCCAGGCTGGCCTCAAACTCTCAATCCTCCTGCCTCAGCCTCCTGAGTGCTAGGATTATAGGCATGTGCTACTGTGCCCAGCCAGTCTCTACATCTTGGTGTTCACACTCTTATGAAAAGCATATATCTAAAATTACACCCAAACCATGTGTTCCTTTAGGAAAACAGTGGTCTGTCAAATCATGTATTTTAAGTGGCTGCCTTTTACAAGTTGCTGTTCCAGAGGTGAAGTAGAGTCATCAAAGAGATAGCGGAGGGCCCCATGCTAGGATACAGTCCCGGGGGAGGGAGAGGAACAGAGCACACAAGCAATCCATCCAATCAATAAAGAGAAGTCCTGGGAAGAAGACAGGCAGGACTGTGAAAGACAGGCGTGAGAAGAGGGACACAAGAAAAACTAACCAGAAGTCACTGAGAGAGTCCTGTGGGGTGCATGGGAGTGGCCAGCAAGGGATGAGGATGAGAGCACAGGGCCAGGCAAGGAGTGCGATCACGCCGAAGGGCTCAAGAGAAGGCAGAGAAATGGAACCGGTGGGAGAGGGGGACACGTGGGCAAACATCAGTTGGACCAGGAGGATTCTGTCCATCATCTCTCTCAACCTAAACCCCCTCAGATGGAGGTCTGTCTCCTAGCCAGTAAGTGGACTTAATTCCAGTTTCTGCCTGTTCTAAATTTTCTGAAGCTCTCCATTGGCATTTCTCAGAAGGAAAGAAACAGCTGTGTCTCTGTAAAAACACAAAAACCTACAGGCAGCCCCACCACTAGCCCCCACTGGCCCCTTTGCCCAAGTGGGTCATTCCTCTGCCTCCCTGCCCAGCCAGGTGTTAGCCAGGGTGTTAATTAGCCAGGTCACCCCAAGAGGGGGAGCATCCATAGGGATAACAAGCCAAGAGCTCACGGGGCCCTCCTGTGAATAGCAGTCTGCAAGTCTTTGTCCAAACCAAGACAAGGTGAGGCAGTGAGGGGCAGACAGCTGACTTTTGAAATTCTTCTGTAATTATGACTTGAATCAAGAAAATGCACATGAATTCACAGGATGATAAATATTAGCATGCTTCTCCAAGTTCAAGTGAGTTGTCAATAAGACAATTAAAGCAGCATCAATAATATGCACTGTATGTTATTAGCTGCTATTCTACTATCCTAGGCTTTTGTGATCTCTGGAAAACAAAGGAGAGATGGCCATAGTGATACAAATACTTATTGCACAAGTGAGAGGTATAATCCCATGTAAATGCAATAGTCTAGGACCTGGGGGAGGCAAGGGATGAATGGTTCTGAAATACTGTGTGTGGAACTCGAGGTGATGAAGGATGACTGGATAGGAAAGACAGGTACAATAGAAAATTAGCAATCCTGTGTCCAAGACAGATCAATCACTTATATCACGTGACCTCAGTCAATAGGAACCTGAATAAGGGTTGGCTGACATTGGCCTTGGCTGACAATCAGAATTTGGAAATCAGAAACTCTGGAGTCTTTGAAAGCAAGAGGAAACTAAATGAAGATTTGGGTAAATGAATACATGTGAATGAATATAGCTTTTAAGAGCATGTGTGTTCCTACAAACACATATATACAAATGCACATCCTCCTGTACACACATACATCTACGTATTCATGCATGCAATGTGAAAATGAAAACCTATATGATGTTTCACTGGACTGGAATTTGGAATAAAGAATCTCTTGAATACAAATTGCAATGGCAAAAGTTTTATTGTTCCCCAAGACAAAACCCTACACAATGCTTTCCCTATACATCTGCAGAATCAAAAATCACTTTCTTCCAAAAATAACTTACAAAAAAAGGCATTAAATGTACTGGAATGAGGGTAGACGCTAAAAGTACTATTTGTTGACACTTGGTGAGTTCAGATTGAACAGAGAATTTGTCTCCAAATTAATGAGCCAGACATAATAGAACCCTGTCAAAATATTGATTTTATTTTATCCTACCTATTGTTGGCACTCTCCTCGAAGTTGGAGAAAAAATATAATTTTTTCATTAGCGTTATCGTTTGTTATTATTACATTAGCTGCTGTTTATTATGGAGAAGGAACCTCGAGTCACTTTCCAAGATGGTTATAGAACAATCACATGGAAATTTGTGATAGAGACTAAAATAAAAATGCCAAATGTTTCCCAGACAATTTTTACTATAGACTAAAATAGTTCTAAAGAGAAAAAAAAATGGTTGGTTCAAACTTCATAATACATGGCACATAATTTAGATTTATATCATAGACTTGGGTAGAATTACTATACCAACTAATGCTTAAAATTAAAATGATTATGCCCAGTTTACTATAGCTTACCTTATAATAATCAAGTTAATAAGTGGACAGTAGCAAATAGATATTTTCAGAGTTGAAAAGATAAAAGCAGAGAGAAAACCGTTTACTGCAATCTGTTCCTTTATTATGAAGGATATTTTTATAGTGTTCTTAAACACTTTTTCTTCTAATTCATCACAGAATTTTGCCAAGGAAAGGGAAATATTTTAAGCAACTTTTCCAAAAGTATAATAAAAGTCATACATTAGTTTCCCTGATTTCTCTATTGAGTCACTCTCATAATATTTTACATCTACGTTACATGATGTAAAACATGATATATATGAAGGACTATTTGGAATGTTTACAGTTATTTAATGAAATTTACTTAACCATTTAAAACCAAATGATGAGGAAAAAAAGTTCAGTTTCCAAAGAGCCAGGACATAATTCACTTTCCAGTAAAAATGAAATTAAATTAAAAAGTTGCCACTGCAATAATGTAAATAATAAATCTGAAGAACCAGGAATGAGCCATACTCATAATGTCTACAATAGACATCTTATTTGGACCAACAGGTACCACAGGCAAGCATCTAGCTCTCCAACCAGCTTGTTCGTCTCCTTAAAGGGGCAGATGGTCATGACTCCCAGACAAGATATGGGACGAGAAGATGAGACTCCCATCAAATGTCCAAGAGGTCAGGGTTGGAGCGATGGCTCAGTGGTTAAGACTACTGACTGTTCTTGCAGAGGACTCAAGTTTGGTTCCCAGCGTTCACATGGCAGCTAACAATCATCCTAACTCCAGTTCCAGGGGATCCAACACCTTTTCTTGACCTCCAAGGGCATTGCACGACATGGGTGTACTTACAAACATGCAGGCAATACACTCACACACATGAAATAAAAATAATAATTTTTTAAGTCCGAGAGGTCCCTGTGGGACAGGGCACCCACTTACGGAGTGGTCCCTCCACACCCTGGAGCTCAGAATGCCGCCTCATGTGGAGACAGGGAGAAAAGAGATGGAGCCAGAATGTAGAAATGTTCCCCAGACATGCAGGGCCAAGAAAGGGGATGCTACTAGGAAACCAGAGGCTCCCCATCTCTGCTCCAGGCTGTGTGGAACACAAGGAGCCACAGCCATCTACCCCTCAGCACAGAGATGCATCTGAGAATTCTGTTGTTGGTCCATTTCCCACCTCAAACAGCAGTCAGTGCACTCTCAAGGAGGAACTTAGTTCCAGCCACCTGATGCCATCAAGACTACATGAACACCAGACATACATTGCTGCTGCCCACAATGCGGCAAACTGTTTAGTCAACTTTTCTTTTTTGCAAGTAGAAGGAATACACCCTAAAATTATACAAAACAAATGTGTGGTCTACCCATAAGCCAGGACCAGTCATTTGTTATCGTTGTAAGTATGTAACATACACCATTTCAGAAGCTGGTCTTCCATACAACAGGCAAAGCAGTAGGTCTGTTTACACCAGCATCCCACAAACACGTGAGGGATGCTGTTTGGCAGCTTTGTGATGGCTATAGTGTTACCAGAGGATAAGACTCTTCCTTCCCCATTAGAATCCTATGTGGCCACATCATATGTGATCTGTTTTGCCCAAAACATTGCTATGTGGTGCATGACTGTATAGCCAAAGTACAAAGGAGTAGGGTAGTCAGGGACACACCCCACAGCTGAGAGTAGGCGGAGGGGGCGGAGGAAGCCAGGGGTCCTGGAATCCTGTTGTGAATCTCAGCAGAAACTGCCCTGTAAGAGAAGCCAGTCCTTTTTACCTTACATCTACCTTCCTCTTCTATCTCCACGGTGTGCCCAGCTCATGGAAGACCCCCCAGTAGGTATCTGCAGACCGGATGTGATTCTTATAACAAGAAAAATGAGGCCAGAAGGAGGGCAGTGAAGAAAGACCACCTGAAATAAAGAGGATGACCTTGGATCACAGGAGGGGTCGTAGGGCAGAGAAGACAGCAGTAGTCAACAGACGCTCGCCAACGTGGGTATCCCTCAGCAGGATGTACTCACATGCAAAGAAAGGCCATACTATTCTTTGGAGGGCCTCAGACACCCTGGACTCTCTCTCTCTCTCTCTCTCTCTCTCTTCCAAGATCTCGCTAGCTCAGGGCTTCTCCATCTACTTTCTCCTCTGCCTGGAACTCCCCATACTCTTGCTCCTTCTCACCCTCTGAGATGCCTTTGACCGCCCTGCTGACAAGGTCTCTTCCACAGAGCCCTCTGCTCTGTCCCTTCATAGTGCTCGGGACTAGAAGGATAAAGAAACTCGGGCTCTCTTTCCAGAGCAGCAGGAACCATGGCTGTGTCAGCTCTACCTCTATGCACCGAGCACCTAACACACCTGGCACAAAGCAGGTGCTCAGCAAGTACCTGAGAAAAACAACACAACCACATCACTCTCTATGCCTCCTCCCTGGGCCTTCTCCCAGCCTACCAGTGTTCAGCCTGGGGCTGCCATGAAAAGTTGTTGGGGAAGTCCTGAGGGGACTCAAAGAGCCTGGGACACTTCTGAGTCACCTCCCTAAAGAGATGTATACCCTTTGGGGTTCTACAGACTGGACACAAGCCCAGCAAAGCGAGTCCCAAGGCTTTCATGCCGCATAACTAGTGTCAACACCTTTTTCCCAGGTTTGGACAAATGGTGTATTCTTGGGAAAAGCCAAAGCCAGGCCCCTTGGTCCTATTGTCTCCTGAGAAGCCTGACTGAAAGTCTGGAGGTCATTTGCTCCTGAACCCTGAGACTGGGAGCAGAGATGGGGGTATCTCTCTGGGCCTTGCCCAGGCTTAATGATCCTATGTCCATGTATACTTCCAGGGCGAGGGCAGGAAGGTGAGGACACCTGGAGATAGGAAGAGACATCTAAAGGCCCAGGGGATTGGCACTGCCCCCCTCAGGAACTGAAGATGGGACACTGTCCTTCACTGTCATCCCTGGGCCTTGGACTTAAGGAATATTAACTAAGTACAGAAATGGTTGCTAGGATGAGAAGTGCTCAGAGCAAGTCTCCCCATTTAGGGTCCACGGAGTGAGTGTGCAGAGCTTTGCATCAAAAGCTTTGCATCCCGAGCCAGACTCAGTGGCTGTGTTTTTCTAGGAAATCCTATCTGCGGCTCCAGGCAGGTACCAAGAGTCCCTTTCCAGGGACACACGCAGCCCACAGGTCACAACTACAGCCTGCACTCAGAGAGCCCTGCACTGACCCCCACCAGCAGCTGGACCTTTGGTAAGACTGCAGGTGGGTAAGCTGCCCTTCTTCCACCAAAAAGCAGAGTGTGAGAATTGACTAAAATGACACCTGGCATTTTCAAACCCAAGGCCAGCCTCCTCATGCACACTAGATAAGTACTAATTGCTCGTTTACAGGGCTTGATCTCAGTTTCACATCCCCCAGGGAAGATAAGATCTGGCGCCCACACAGCATCCCTGGAGCATCAGACTTCCCAAGTCACTTTGGCACGCCATTCCTGTAGATCTGGGGGTCCTCTTCTGTGAGGGAAAGGCAGCCAGAAATTCCACCTTTTCTTATGTGGGCACAAGGACAGAGTGTGTTAGCCACTACCTTTTACTTGAATGACTTGTTCAGAATACAATGGCCACACATTCAACTCATTAGTGAAGTGTTAAGGTCTTCAGAAATCAACAACATGTGAATATTCATCAATATGCAAATAGGATGAATGGGGGGTGTAACTTTCATTTGAAACTTAACGCCTAAGATCTCTTCTCTGCTTTTATTCTGTTTTTGTCTTGGCACAACAGTCACACAATGTTTTAATTTTTTTCTCAGTCCTGGGAATCAAATAAAGAGCCTCAAACACCACCACTGAGCTTCATCCTCAGCCCTCTTTTTACTTTTAATTTTGAGACAGAGTCTAGCTAAATTGCCCATGCTGACCTTGAACTTGCCTCAGCTTCTTCAGTTAACTGGGATGACAGACCTGGGCCACCCAGCCTGGCTTAGTGTTTTGCTTTCATTCAAAGCATCATTCCGTCTAGGATACAAAGGCACTTAATATATAAAAGGAATGAATGAATGAATGAATGAATGAGCGAATGAATGAACGAATACTTCCTTGGCTTTGGCTATGGGAAAAACCAAGGCTTACATTCCTCCCATCAGGATTCGCAAAATTAATATGTGTGAATATGTATATGACACACATACATGTACTTGTACACATGTGACATGTGTGCCCACGTGGTGTTATGTCTATGTGTAACAGCACACATGTGATGTATGGGACTCATATGTGCACATGTGTGCCAAGTGAGCTGGAACCCAGTGCTAACATCTGATGGCCTAGACTAGCAGCGATTATTTAGTGAAGACTGCAGACCCCACCCCCACCCCAGACTGTACGATGAACTGAGCTGACCCTTTAAGATATATCTTCAGAAACAGAAGAAATCAATCCCTCGATCCTTATTGATCTCCAGGTAAATAACTCCAAAGACCAGCCAGGGCCACAAATGGGGAGAGCCACTTCTGAGGGCTCTTCAAATGATCAGTTGGGTGTATTTTAAAACAGCCAACCATTTCTAGAAGTCAGGCAGTAGTGCTGAGTGGGTATTCCTTGACTAGCTGCTCTCTGGGCTCTTTAATGAATCGTTTTCTCTTTTAATCCTGTTGACTTTCTGAAGGAAAAAGAACTATTCCAATACCACCTAGAAGAACAGGAAGTCCTGAACACCATAATGCCCTGCTTACCAGTATGGAAGCACAAGGGGTGGGTGCCGAACTCACTTCCCCCTGAGTGATACTGCTTAGCTGCAAAGCCAAACAAAGCCAAAACTCCTCAGGTCCTTCCCCAGTCTCAAACTTGAAATAAGTATCTTGACTGTGGAAGGAGGGAGGGATCTTGCCTAAATATTAAATTATGCAAAAAAACATTTAGAGCTAGTGATAGATCAAGCAACATGCCTGTGCCATGTAACCCTGGCCAAAAAAAAAAAAAATTAATTAGTGAACGCATTGCACACAAAGAATCCTTCCCCAGACTCTGCTTTCAGGAGCAATGACACAGCAAGTGGGAAACTTCATAAACTTGCCTTGTGCTCATCTAAAGGTTAATACTTGGTGGATGATTGAGATTAATGAAAGAGAGACAGCCATAGCACCCCAGCCGAGAAAAAATAAAAAAATGTGATCATCTACCTTTGAGAAGGAGACGGGGGAGTAGAGATTCCTGCACATTTAAGTACAACTTATCACATCCAGGCTTGCATCAGATCTGACTTAGATAATTCCTAGAGGAATGTGCCATCCGGGCCTCCTCACGCCAATGACCAGCCATGACCAGCCACTTGATGCCAGCCTCCACCAGCCGGAAGTCAAAGAGGCAGATTCCAACTCCAAGGTCTATTCTGAGGATGAGAGCAGCTGGAAACCACTCATTCTTTAGATCAATGAACAAATTATTTCATTGAAGGCAGTATTTGGAGATCACACACAAAAATTACGTGATTTTTATTTTCATAATAGCATCATGTAAAGAAAGAAAAAGTTGCCATTACCACAGAACCCCATGATCCCCCAAAATCCACACATGGGCCTGGTATTTTTCTCCTAAACAGTCAGCCTCCTAATCCAGGCCATGCCTGCAAACCCCATCTCACTGTGATCTAGCTCTTGTCAACCTTTTGAGACAGGAGGGTGAAATGTAAGGATCAAGTTTCAGGTATCAGTGAAGATAAAAAAGGCAGAATGTCAAAATGCAGCCAGCTCTCCTGGGAGCATATTGAGCATGCTTCGTACCCCCGGGATCTAGACTGTATTACTTGCCTTCGCCAGACAACCATCACTAAAGAATAAACATGCCAACAGGCTCAGGAACACATCCACACACACCCCCAATAAAAGACAGGCTGGTCACCAACCAGTACATCACACCAGTCAGATGACCAGGCCTTGCCTAGTCCATGGTGTGACACTCTCAGAAGATCCCTGTGTCTTCCTCAGGGTGACAGTAGTTGTTAAAGGTGAAGACTGCTGTTTTAGCATGCTTTACCAGTATGCTTGTAGAGATGACAAAGGTCTCTGTTATCTTGTCTATACTGTTTCTTCTGCCTCCAAAATATACAAGGGAATTGTAAATGGAATTAATATTGCAATTCTCACTCCCCTCTCCCAAATAAAACCTTTTTCTTAAATACCTTCAAAAGAGTTTTTTAAAAAAAAAAAAAAAAAAGGAGGAAATGGGAGAAGGATTGAAATAGAATAAAACAAAACACAGAAAAAATAAATATTAAGTTGTCAAATCAATGAGTAAAGAAAAGAATTGCAGGCTGATCTTTTCCTTAACAGTGGACCTGTCTGTGAGCAATTCAGGCAAGCGGGTTCCAAACACTGGGCAGTGGCACTTGAGCACTGAGCATCATAAGAGCACAGGAAAGAGAGGGCAGCCGCTCTGCCAGCCAGGCACAGAGACCGCCCTCCACTATCAGAGGGTTCAGCTGGCAGACTGAGCCCTTTCACGTCTGTATGCAGCCTTCTCTCTCCCTCCCACATTTCCACACCACCAGTTATCCACCTTTGAAACTCTTATTTGGCTGTTGGAGGGAGCCTGTCACCCACCAATGCTGACGTCTACCCTGGTCCTCATTAGGTAGCAATCCTGGGGACTGAAGTTTCTCAGACACTGCAGAGATAACGCATGAGTTTAATGATCAGATCCAGCCATGTTCACCACAAGCTGGTGTGCTGGGAGCAGATTCCAGCCTGCCTGAATGACTCCTTGGTATCCACAGACCAAAGTCCCAAACCAGAGCTCCACTAGCACCCCTGGGAGTGGAACAGCCCAGGCACTGCCCTGTCATTCTAGACCCCCGTCTCCTAAAGTACAGTCCCTACAGACCCCAGCCTGGCCTTAATAATCATTCTTGCCAGATTTGACTGGAAGAGGTTTTTATAGAGAATTAAAAAAACCTTGGAAAAATGACTCACATTTTCCTCTAGTAAACAAGAAGATAGATAACTGTTTCTAGATAGTTTTAAAGATAAACAGCAAGCTATTCAAGGAGGGTATATTTTACACTTAGAATCTATCTATGTGATCTGTGATCTGTGAACCATCTCCACACTGACTCTGGCTATTGCAAATTTCCAAATATTTTCTCCCTCTGGAAAATAAATTTACAAGAATGAATATGTTCTCAAAACAACCAGTTCCAGTTTAGGGTCTTTTGCTTTCATTTTAAAGGGAAATTGCTATTGCTAGAAGAATAATTTTTATCCCCTGTCCTAAGGATTGTACAGGAAGGCAGGATGCCAGCAAGGTTAGGAATAGCAGCTTCCCCAGCCAGAGCAGCTGGCTTCCAATCTCTTGGCTGCAACAAGTTGTCCAACACTCAGTTAACCCTCTGGGAATCTGTGATGCCTTGCCTGGGTGGTTAAATGGCTTAAACAATATAACACACCCAAGAACAGCATATGATGCCCCACATTGGCCCAGCATCAAACATCAAGCAAGGCAGGTGCTAACACTGTGACCACCTCCCACCTAAGTGCTGGGGCAATATTCACTGAGTTAACAGACTCCTGAGGCCCTTCCAGAGTCCTTCCATGAGCCCAAGTCCCTGTCTGAGGGCTGCAGGAGCCTGTAGGTGGAACATCAGGGTTTGGTGGCGCTTATCTGGAATCCTAACACTTGGTACACTGAAGCAGGAAGGTCATGAGTTCAACGCCAGCCTGAACTATATATTCCTGTCTTAAAGGAATAAATAAACCCAAAACAAATCTTTGGGGACTATATGGGAACACTAGAAATATAATCATTAAAATAAAAACTGAATGGACAATTCTGTGACTAATCTCCATTTTTAGAGAATCTATGAATTACCTCTTACAACCTAAATAGAGCTCACTCTCACTTGCTCACTCTCTGAGAGAGAGAGACAGAGAGAGAGAGATTTGGTAATGAGAGAGAGAGATTTGGTAATGACACAACAAAAGGTTAAAACACTTTGAAGGGGCTGATGATCTCTCCTAAGGCAAGGGGAGTTTGGAGCTATGATGTAACCCCACAGGGAGCTGGCAGACTAGCACCCTGGTGGTAGAGCCATGGGAGGAGGGAGGGGCAGGATTGCAGGGGACAAGCCTACCTCCACCTCCGTAATCAAACGCCCAACTAAACACAACTCAGGTAATCAAAGCAGCAGAACTTGATAGAAAACCTTCAGGTTAATGTCAGCTCCAGCCTATGGTGATCATTTTTCCTGTGTCAAAACGGCACTTAATTTTCTCATCAGAAAGCCATAAACTAAGAATGGTATAAAGTGGAGATAGAAAATGGTTAGCCTGCATCCATCTCTCACTACTCAGGAAGCATAGCATGGTCCTTCTGTGCTAACCACCCATAGGCTTCTGCATGCCTTGGCTTGCTATGATGCCCATCCTGTCTCTTGAAAGCCCCTGGTGTGGGAAGGGTAGCCGAACATGGGGCAGGATGGTATTTCACAGTCAGAGAGAAAAATGTGCCAATTCTAGGGGCAGAAAGGACAGAAAGGGCAGAAAGGACCCAGGAGCTACTCCTGGGTCCCTAGCTTCCCCTACTCATGCCTTAGTTTTCCTTCTTGAAACTCTGAATAAATATAGAATCTGCCCTGGTACATAGGGATGTTGGAAAGCACAGAGTAAGTGCTAAAAAATAAATGATTGTCATTATCCCACCAGCAGGGTGCCCAGCCTCACCACAGATCCTGAGAACGGTCACTTTTAGCTCCTTGGTTTACATGTGGTCCAGGGACACAGTTCTCACCCACAGGGCCATTTTTAGGGTGTAATTGATATTTAGAAACATCACAATTGAGTCTTACACCTTGCCCTGGACACCCTCTTATAGTTCACATGGATTCTTCCAGGCTGGAAAGTCTCCCTCTTCTCAGATCCCCAAAGCTACCCTCATTTGATACAGGGCAGAATCCCCTGGTCTTACAGGCACTGTTCTCTATCAGCTGAGGGCGGGGTGGGGGGTTTGACCAAAACTGACTTCCCTGTCCTCTGTCCTCTTTGAAAGGTCCAGGACAAGACCTGGTATGTGCACAATATAGAAAATGAGCTTGATTCTCCTACCTGCGGAATATGTGAAAATGTCTGCACATCCTTATGATTATAATCAGGGTGCTACTGATATCTAATGGGTTGGGAACCAACACCCACAAGTGGAAAAAGTACCTAGCACCACCTTTGAGAGATCTTGGTCAGCAGCGATGGTGCCCAGGTGACTCCGACAGTCAAGTCTCTTGGGGGAGTACTGAGAGCTTCCACATCCAAGGCATCTCCAGCTGGCCTAGCATGTATGAAAAGCTGAGCACTTGATGCTCTTTAGAGTCCCTCCAATACTAGAGGAAGACCAAAGACCACAATGAATTTTGAAAGTGGAAACTGGAGAGAGTCTCTGTAGCCCAGAGAGCCGGCCAAAAGCCACCCTCTGCCCGCACCACGCAGCTCATGGCAGGCAGTCAACAGAAACCCATGGGTGGCACAGACTGGCCAGGGAAGGCCTACCCCAGACCCTGCTGGGGCCAATGGCAGGTGGCTTGCTTCATGGCTCACTATCCTGAGGTGGCTTTCGTCCATGCCTGCCTTCATCTGGAAAAAGTAAGATAAGGCAGGACGTAGAGAACAGCAGCCCACCTGGCCCAGGACCCACTTTCCTTGTACTTTCTGATTCTTTCCAAACATTTCTAGACCAATCCTCCACCTGACACACACACGTACAAACTCACTAGTCTCTCCTGTGTGCTGTAATTGTGGGTGAAAAAAGAAAATCATCTCAGGGCAGGTGCCCTGAGCAGACAGCACCCTCCCTCTGCACGTGTGTGTATGAATGCCTGTACACACACACACACACACACACACACACACACACACACACACACACACACACACACACACACACACACACACCTGCCATCACCTCAACTGAGACCCCAGTTATGACAATCAAAAGCCACTTCCTGGCTTAGCTCCCTTTGACTTTACACATTATGCGACTCGGGGCCCAAACCATTTCTTTGGCAGAGGCTTTCCTTGAAAAACTCCCTCCCAGGAATCACAAAATACCAGAAGAGCCTGGCTAGCCAGCTGGGCAGAGACCTCCATGTTTGTCCTCCCTTTTTAATCTCAGCCAGGCCTTAAGCATCCCATCCTGGAGCGGGTGTGGATTCACTGAAGAAACCGTGCTAGCACAGACACTTAAGGTCAGGGCCTGTCCCTTGCTTTTTGACTCTAAAATGCAGCGTGAGAGGTGGTATCAGGTCACCAAGAACACATGTCCTTGTGCCTAATCTAAGACCTCACTGGAGACAAGATGAAGCCGAGCTCAGCACCCAAGGGCTCCAGGTTCCCATAGAGTTGAGGCTCTTGTACCCTCAGCATGGACAAAAGGTGACTTAATGGAAATTCACTTCTGTTTTAAATTTGCATCAAGTCTCACTTTAAATAATGTTGAGAACAAAATGCAAGTCGATATTTCAGCTTACTTAAAAGGCTTATTAAAAACACTAAATCCAAAGATGTTAAAAAGCTATAATTGTACTCATTGAAACCGGGAAAATAAATCTATTTTGCTTTCTTCTTTTATGATACTCTTTAAAAAAAAAAAAGTTCATCTATATTCTCAGGAGCATCGTTGCTGTCTTTTTTCCCCTCCATTCAAGGCACTTTAAAAACACCTGTGCCATTCATAGGCAACTTTTGAGCAAGAGGCAGCCATGCTCTGGGAAGGCTGTTTGATTTCCTGACACCAGAGAGAAGCTCTCGGTTTGCTTGAAAAGTAAGATGGAGTTCAGAGTTCACTTGAAAGGGCTTGTGGATTTTATAGGTCTGAGCGGATGAAATTTCCCTGGTTACCTAAGGCAGAGACAATAACCTGATGGGTCAGCTTTTTGGGACTCAGCAGACAATGCATGTCTGATCACAGCCCTCGGCACCCAGCGGGCAGACCTGACTAGTAGGGCCACACATTTTGACCAGTTCCTGTCTTCTCCCATAATAGAGGCTATTGGCCTCTGGCTTGGACCAGCCCAGCGTGACTATGGCTCCATGCCTGCCCTAAGTCTTCCGTGAACACAGCCCAGGCCAGCAGTTAAGTTGCTGAGTTGCTAAGACTGCTCAGAAGTAAAGCACTCCAGGCATGGAACAAGATGGGATTTCAGAGCACTGGTCCAAGAGAATACAAATTTATTGAAAGCGTTTTCTCCAGGTTTTACCTAATTACCATTTATGACTCCAGGAACTGTTTCCCCCCCGAACCCGGTTTAGGGTGAAAGCATTTTAAAGACGTTCTCTGTGGATGACATATGAGGTGTTAACCTTTTTTCATATGCCCAGATGTTAAGTTCATTTTCATCACATTTATGCAAATTTCATTTGAACAGTAAATCAAAAGAAATCTTAAATCATTGTACACTATTTAAAAATCAACACAAAAAATCCAGTTTACTTGCAACCATATTAACATAAAGTCACAGTTAATGGACTGCCAGTAAGAAGCAAATGTCACAACCCCTTCATCCATACAATTGCTGCAGCAAGACCTGAGGTCCATCCATCAGATCCAGACACAGCTGCCTGTCCACAATCAGAGTCCAGTTTCACTGGATGAAGGGTATTCTGAACATCAAAGGCTGCTAAAAGTTTTCCAAACTTTGGGAAAACAGGAGACCCTGGATTCAGGGGCCTGACCCCCGCCCCACAAGCTAGTATCTACATGGGGCTGGCCAGTGCAAAGGCTGAGCCCAATGGTCATGCTATGGGGCAGCTGGCTCCCTCTGTGGGGTAAGGGAGTTAATTCTTAAGGCTCTGGGTCCTGCATTTGTCAGAGAGCTGACCGGTGGAGCTATCATTACCAAGCAACTCAGCCAGGCGGGTAATGGTGGAATCAGGAGACATTTGCACTCTGCTATCAGAATGACATCATAACTAAAGAAGCCTTCAGCGGAAGCCCTGGGCTCTCTCCTAGCTAAGGCCAGAGGGCTTTGGGGGGCGCCCCCCTGCGACTCCCAGAGCTTAAAGCTGAGTCCTCAGAACCCTTCCAGGCAGAGTGGTAGGTCCTGCCCACTGCAAGTTCCCAGGCTGGCCCAGGAACAGGAAGGACAGCTACAGTCCTCCCCACAACCAATCGGCTTCTTCCCCCCCATCCTGCTCACTGTAAATAATAATAATAATAATAATAATAATAATAATAATAAATAATGTCTTTTTAATAATTTGAGATTGTGAAGCCACTCCCATGGTTGGGCTAGAGCCGGCATTTCATGCACGCAGCTGTGCCTCTGCTGCAGAATTTATGGCATTTCCAGCCGAATTGTCAATCTGTCGGTGACCCTGTGTTCAGCAAAACGGCTTGCACTCTCTCCTTTCGAGCCTTAGAAACAGAGGAGCCGCGGGAGGGGGTTCAAGAGGGAAGCTTCCTGCTCTGGTTTTGGAAGCTTTTCTTCCTTTTAAAGCCGAACACACAAGCGCAAGCGCGCTCGCGCGCGCGGGCACACACACACACACACACACACACACACACACACACACACACACACACACACGCACGGAGACACAAACCTTAGAATAATGGGGGAGGCTTTTGGCGACAAACTGTATCCGCGGCGTGACAAGCAGCCAGCCCCGCTTGCTCGCAGTTCAGCCCTCCACAGCCGCGGCGGCGGTGGTCCGGACCCGCTACCCGCGATGCCAACTCTACAGCATCCCCCAGCATCTCCCCTTCAGTCTTGCTACAGGTACACGCGTGGCCCAACCACCTCACCTCGCCGGAAAAGTCGAGAGACAGAGGAAGGAGAGGAAAAGTTCCTTGAGCTGCCAGGCTGGCAGAGTTGGTGCTCCCGCCGGCTACCCGCACTCACCCGAGCCGGGCCCGCTCCGGGGGCATCTGCGCCCCCTTAACCTCGGGGCGCACCGAGGACACCGCTGGGCACTTACTTGGCACTTGCTTTTGCGTGTGCAGGTCGTCGGGGCTTTCACTTGGGTTTTCAAACAAGTTTCAGGGAGGAAGAAGGAGGCAAAAAAAAAAAAATCCAATTATGTAAATGGACTCCGGCCCGGGAGGCGCGCGTAGGATCTGACGCTGCTACTGTACGAGTTCTCCAAGCAGCCCGGCCCGGCAGATTTATGGGGGCGCGTCACCGCTACGCCAGGTCCCGCCGCCGGGGCATCTCGAAGTTAATTAAAGCGATAATGTCCACTTTTCTGGCGACCCTCCATGCGTGGGCTTACTACTTCACCCTCCAACCAGATCCGGGTGGGGTTCCGGGGGTGCCCCCCAAGTCTCTCCTCTTTCTCTCTTCTTGCCCCCCCCGGCCTGGCTCTCTCTCTCTCTCTCCTTTTTGCTCTCTTTAAGTCGCCTGCCTTCCACTCAGTGAACAATGAACAAAGATGTGAGTGACGGGGAAAGATCGCCTCTCCCCCCGCCCCCCCTCCTAGCCCCAGCAGTGAGCAAAGCTGGTCTTAAAGTCAAAATGCAGTTAATAACAATCTGGGAAAGAAAACAGTGGGTTCCCACTCTAACCTCTCCACGCGCGCGCGTGCGTACACACACACACACACACACACACACACACACACACACAGACACACACGCACACACACACCCCACCCCAAGTTCACCTAAACCCTGCTTGGGAACCGGGGCGCCAAGGCCCCGGCGCTCAGAGCTACCCAATTCGCGGGAGACACTGGGGACAGCAGAGACAGGGGGTGGCGCTCACTCGGGCCAAGATCGCTGCCGGAGCCCCTCCCCGTCTGCTCCCCCCCACCCTCCGGCCCTCTCCCAGCGTCTACACTGAGCAGCCTGGCCCCGCAGCCCGCTCCGGCTGCTGCCGCCGGCCGGATGCGCTCAGCAAACGCGGCCCCTGTCGGATTTCTGCTAAACTGCAGAGCCGCTGCCCCGCGAAGGCGCTTAGAGAAACCCCGAGGCTGGCTCGGTGCACACTCACCCTGCCCGGCCCGCTCACCCTTAAGCGGGTGTCGGCAGGGCCACCCACCCGCGCCCACTTCTCGTGCCGCACACGCACCGTGCTCCCGAGTCCCGGAGGCCAGGACTGCGCACAGTCGCCCGCTGCTCTTCTCAAGTGAAAACTAAGGCGGCCAACAAATCACGTCTCCGGCAAGGCACCGGTTAGACATAACAATATCCGGCAAACAAAACCCGGCCACCGTTATCACCCGAGCGCCAGGCCGGGACCCCGCCCTGGCTCCTTCTGGTCCCCAAGTCCCCAGCTTCTGCCCGCACCGACTCCAGCCTTCTATTCCGGCATTCTCATCCTTCCAGAGAACTCGGGGACTGTTGCAAGCTGGACCAGAGGCGGACAGCAGGACAGATTCACAAATCAATAGAGTAAAATGGGGGAGCACTTAACTTTCCACCTGTCCCCAGAGAAACCTTTCGAGAATTTCCTCCAAAGAGTTAAGGGGAGGGGGACACAGTCTCTCTCTCTCTCTCTCTCTCTCTCTCTCTCTCTCTCTCTCTCTCTCTCTCTCTCTCTCTCTCTCTTTTCTCTAACTTCCCCAGCACCCATTTCCACCTTTCGTCATTTCACATACCTCCATGTATACGGCAATAATCTATATTTTCAGTTATTTGCAAAATTGCAACAGATGGGCGCATCCAGACCTGGACACTTTCTATTCATCAAAGAAAGCCCCCGTCTTTATTTTTTATTTTTATATTATTATTTTTTTGCCTAAAATACATCCCGAGTCCCGCCTACGACTGTTTTCCTTAATTCATCTTCAAAAAAAAAAAAAAGAAAGAAAGAAAGAAAGACAGAAAAAGAAAACGTCTTGAAGCAAACAGGCTTATTAGCCACGATCACACCAGCCTTAGTCTTGGGCTGGGCTGGGGGGTGAGTCCCTCTTCAAAACTGCAGTCTTCCCAGGCGCTCCCCCCGCAATCCTCCCTTCTGCTGACTGCCACCACCACCCCCCGCCCCCCAAGGGCCGCACTCCTTCGTTCTGATTGGCCTTGTGTCTACAGCCCCGGACTGGCCAGCTCAGTTCCCTCCATAACCTGTTATTTATTTATTTCTGTGTCTCAGGCCCCCTCCGGCCCCCGGGACCTCAGCGGGACTGGGGCAGGTGCAGCAGGTACCATGGGCGCGTGCAGGTGTCTAGGTGGTCCGTGGGTCACGAGTTCGCTCCCCAGGGCACCTTGGCGGGTCTGGCCGAGCTCCGCGGGCTCAGGAGGCCAATGCAAACACAAAATGGCAGGTCTCAGAGGCCCTCAAGTTAGGCACCCCAGAAGCATCAGCTAACTTTGATTTAAAAAAAAAAAAAAAAGGTTGCCAATTACCCTCAGTCTCCCGGGCGGAGGGCAGATCGCTGCCCGAGCGGCTGCCGGGGAGGCGAAGGCAGGCGGGTAGACCCCCGCCCCAGGCACCGGAGCAAACGGGGAAAGTCGCTGCAGAAGTTTCTGCCACGCAGCCTCCCCTTCCTTTGGGCTCCCCCAGCCCCAGACCCAACGGAAAGTTTCCCCGGCCGCGATCAGAGGCTGGTGGTGCGGGCGAGGGGGCGCGGGCCGGGCGGGGTGGGCGCTGGGTCCCGCTGGCGCGCCCTGCGCTCGGCCCCGGACTCCCTTTCAAAGTAACGGTCCCGGGACCGCGGCGGCTGCGGGGAGGCGGAGGCCGGGGCGCGGGTCCCGCTCGCCGCCGAAGTTCTCCAGCGCCATTCGATGCCCGGCGGCCGCCGCTTCTCCGTTTTCTTGCTCCTTTTTTCTTTTCTTTTTTTTTTTTTTTAAATTATTTTTTTTCCCCTTTAACCCCTGCTGACAGCTTCTCTCTCCAACGTCACAGCCACGGATATTTAATTAGACTGTATTTTTTAAATCGCGGTGGGGCTAATGAACCGGGCGGCAGGCCTCGCCTGGCGGGGGGAGGGGATTGGGTGGGGGGCAGGCCAAGAGTCCAAACTCACTTCACACCTCCCCAAAACCCCGGCCACCTCCCCCCACTCGCGCGCCGGTGCGCCCCCCGCCGCGCCGCCCCCCCTCCCCCCCGGGCCTCCCACCACCTTTGTTTGCCTTACCTTAAAACACTGAAACGCGGGCGTCGGGAGCAAACTCGGGCACGTAAACGGAGCGTTGTAAAAGATTGTGTTCAATGAATAATGAAACATGTCCACATGATTGACTTGATCATTTTCCGGGGCTGAGGGGGGACAGGCGCCCAGCTTGCGCGCCTCGCAAGCCCACTCGGCAGAACCCGGCCAACTGCTCCCAGTCCAGCCCGGGCAGGGCAGGCTCGGTTTTCATCAACCTCATTTCCGAATCGCCCCGTTCATTGATACTCATCAGCCAGCCCCAGCAGACATCCCATCCCCAGCTCGGCCTCCCCTATCTGGTAGGTGAAATGCATTGTACCATTAAAAACACTTCTCCATTGTCGCCCTGGCGTAATTCACGGCAACTAGATAGGTCTTTCGGCATTTAGCTTTGATGAGCCGGAGACTGAACCCTTGATATAATAATCTACAAAGAATGGTGTGTGATCGTCCATTTTTTCTCTCTGTCTAGCAACTAAGAAACCATTTAACACAGCGCAGCTCGCTTCTGACCTTGAGCTCATGTAAACACACTTATTAAAATCTATCTATTCTCCAAGAGCTACATTCTGATTGTCAGACTCGTTACAGAGACATACATCAGCCCCTTCGCTTGTCACTACTTTGCATTCCTGCCTTTGACTAAAGAATTTTTTATCCAGCCGAGAGGAAGAGAGCGATTGCCACAGAGAGAGAGAGGAGAGAGAGAGAGACTGGAAAAGGGGCAAAGGAAAACGCGTAATTCTTACCTGTTCCGCAAACTATTTAAAGTCTGTTTCTTTTCTGGGGGGGGCGGGGGACTCGCGGGTGAATCTCGGTGGACAGCGGGACGTGAAGAATCAGTCACAGCCCGGGCGTTTAAGAGAGTCATCTGCGATCAAATGACGTTGATCCGCGCTGTAACCTTGTGGCGTATTTAATGTAAATAAGGCAGTTATGTTGCCAGTCGCCGCGATACAAACATGGAGAGGTCCTCAGCCTCGCCTCCCGCGCCTGCCATTAGAGGCGACTTTATTTACAGACACTATTTAGGAGATCATGATAATTCTAAAACAATACTAGTGCCAAATGATTATGAAAATATGATTTTAATTAATCACGTAGTAGGCAAGGAAATTAGCATACGGTAATTAAACTTCGAGAGAAACGTCACGCAGGTTCTCTGCCTTGTGGGTCCAGAATAATCATTGTGGTGGGCTCCAGGACTTAATTACGAAACAAAATAACTTTTTTAAGGCAACTTTGTGAGGCTGGGTCTCAAGGCAAACGTTTGGGTAAATAATATAAGCCGAGGTAACTAGGTGGGGATTTCAGTGGTGTGTGAGTTTGGGTTTCTGTGAAGCAAGGAATGGGGGGAGGGACTTGGGGGGGAGTTGAATAATGCAATTATGAATTCTCTGTCCTAGAGTTGACAAAAGCTGGTGCCTCAAAAGCCTCTTTGTTATGGGATTATATAATGATCCTGGTGTCATTATGGGTAAAAGAAAAAAAAAGGATTCAATAATAATAATAAAAGAAGTGTGCAGATACACCAATGAGCAGCTTGTTTTTAAAGAAAAGCTGGTGTGTGACATTGGGTATGTTAACAGCAAAAAGACAAGATCCTAAAGAGTTGACAGATAAAGGAGATGGGGGAGAAAGGGGAGGGAGGGAAAGGAGAGAGAGAGAGAGAGAGAGAGAGGCCTCTACTGTGCATGATTAAGAAGGAAGAGACAGATTGATTATTCAAAGCGCACAGCCACTGGGACACTAAACACTGATCCAGGTAAAACAGGTTCCAGCTTATCCAAACTGAGTTCCCCCAAGATGAGGGGTGGGTGTTAGACTCCAACACTCAATACATCATAAGCAAAGATAGGGTAAAAGCTTGTCACAACTCCCCATCACCATATCCTCCCTCCAGCCGGAGGATCCACTCAGATGCAAACAGCAGTTCATGAGCTCAGACACTCTGCTCAGAAACTTCGAAAGGAAGGAGCAGCTGGCAGCGGGCAGTGTGGGGGCTGCGACACCAATGCCTTGCAACTAACTGGGGCTCTGGACTTGCACCTCAATGCTGGTGGTCGGATTCTGGCAGTGGATACTGGCCTGGTCACCCTGCCCTAACCCTGGAGGAGGTCCCCTGAGAGATATCGCTCTCTTTCTCTCTCTCTCTTTTTCTTTCTCCCTCTCCATCTCTCTTCTTCTCTCTCTCCCTCCTTCTTTCTCTCCCTCCCCCTCTCTCTCCTCTTCCTCTCTCCCTCTCTCTTCTTCTCTTCCTTTCTCTCCCTCTCTTCCTCTCTCGCCCTCTTTTCCTCTCTACCCCCTCTCTCCCTCTCTTTCTCTCCATCTTTCCCTCTCCCTCCCCCTTTCTCCACCCCTCTCTCCATCCCTCCCCCCAACCCCTGTCTCTTCCTCCCTCCCTCTTCCATCTTCTTCTCCATCTCCGACGCCATCTATCTCTATTAGGAGTGGATTAGATAAGTGAACCTGGAACCGACTACAAGCTAGTTCTTTGACACTCTTAAAGTCTGCGTAAATCAACAGAGAAATATACATATCCCCTTCCTAACCAAAAAGTTTAGGAATTCAGTTCTCATTTCCCAGTCTGAAATTCTCTTTGAACAAATCCAAAATGCAAAGGTTCCCCCGCCCTGCCCCTTGTGTAGAAATTATCATGCAATCACATCAATGATATTGCTATCGCTATGGGAATGATGGCTCAAGCAGTGGGGTGTTCTTTATTTCAATTCTTCGTGGATCAACTGATTATATTCTGTCGTCTTTTGAACCTGTGATTGTAAGTCAAGTGATTATTTATATATGACAGCTTGGACAAAGCACGGAGCAGGGTGGAGCAGGTCAAAAGGAAGTGGACATATGGACTGGGAGAAAAGGGACAGAATGGGGGTGGCAGTTTCAGTAGGTCTCCTTTTAACCCTGCAGCAACCAGCCCACTTGAGCCTTGGGAGGTGTGGAGCTGCAACCTGGCATCTTCCTGGGGCCATTGGTGATGCCCAGCCTGGATGTTCAGCCTGCTCAGGCTCCAGGCTCCAGGCCCTCAGAGGGTGCACATCTAGGAAGGACCACACCTCAGGAAGCCTGGGGTCCCTTCTGGTCCACAGAGGTTCTGAGTGGCCTGCTGAGTCTGGATCCACTGGACAGTAACTTCCCATCACCTGAGGACTGAGTAAATTTGAAGCCCAGGAGAGCGCCTGCCTGGGGACTCACCAGCGCCCCCTGTTGACACCACAGCGCTGGTCACCAGTCTCCTGTAATGATACAGGGAGAGACCAGCTGGACTTGCAGGCTGCAGGAGGATGAGGGCTAGGATGCAGGGCCATGTGACAGGAGGCAGAGGCTGATGTTTGCCAGGGTGGAAGCTTGACCCCCTAAATGTGTCCTACACCAGCAGGGAAGGTCCTTTTGGATTACCCCACCTAAGAGCCCCTCTCTGTGAGGTCCACATGGTGTCTTCCAACTTGTAACTCTCACTGTCCAGGATTAGTTCTCAATGTCTGATCTGTAAACACCTTATACTGAGTCTCCACGCATGCTGAGTGCCGACTTCGAAAGTCAACCTCACAGGGATCGATTTGTGCTGACCTCTGTCATTCCGAATATCCACACAAGTGATGACAGTTCACACTAAGTTGCCATCCAGTCCTTCAGTTGCGGCTTCCGTTTCAACAGGCCTCCTTTTGTTTTTATCTGTACATTGACTTTCTTTTCTCTTGCTTTCTTTGTAATTCTGCCTCCCCCACAGTAGAGAGATTTCAAACTTCCACTGAGGCAGCCATCATCAGTGACTAAGAGAAGAAAGTACAGGGGACAGTACCTCAGGGAGTGGAAATGTGGCCCATGACACCTGTGAGCATAGGGGCCAAGTCCTCTCACCCCCATCTCAGTTTCCCATCTGCAAGGAGGTGACCTCCAGCCACCTGCTGGAGTATACATGCTCTGAGCACTTAGGGCCTGGGGCCTCAGAGGATGGCCACTTTCATGGACAAATGGCATAGACTCCTAACAGAAGAAAAGTGTAATGGTCCTATGGATCAGGTGGGAAATTGGCTTGGATGCCCATAGGGGCCCACTGACTTAACATAGAAAGCCTCTACTTCTCAATCTCAGGTGGTCCAGAGGCCACCTCTTCCACCTACAGGGCTCTGTGATTGCTCCACACAGAGGAAGGCAGGCAGTTTCCACAGTGAGGTCACCCCACATTGATGAAGGGCTTTCTCTGTTGCCGAGGCCCCATGTCTGTCCCCTCCAAGACTAGGAGCAGCTTGCTCTGGCATGGACATCACAAGATGAACAGCCTCTCAAAGACTTCCCTGAGCCCAGAGTTCAGTGGGGGCCCTTGGAGGTGGGAGACGATTCTCTAATAAGCAGTATCTTGCTGGCCTGGGTATTCTGCCATAAATTGCTGGTCCCAGGAAAACTTCATTCCTCCCAGCATTTTTTCAAAGAAGCATTTTAAAGGTCCAGAGCACTGCTGTCTCACAGACTCAGTAAAAATGGAAAGGCAGAGGAATATGGGGGAGAGGAGGAGGAGGAGGAGGAGGAGGAGGAGGGAGAGGAGGAGGAGGGAGAGGAGGAGGAGGGAGAGGAGGGGGAAAGGGGGCCATGAGATGGCTCAGTGGGTACAGGCACCTACTGCTAAGCCTGACAACCTGAGTTTCATCCCTGAGGGGAAGAGGAGGAGAGGGAGAAGGGGGATGGGGAAGAGGAGGGGGAAAGGGAAGGGAGGAGAGGAGGAGAAGAAAGAGGAAGAAGGAGAGGAGAAGGAAGGGAGGGAGGGAAGGAGAGGGAGGGAGGGACGGAGGGAAGGGAAGAAGGAAGAGGAAAGAGAAGAGGATGAGGAGAGGGAGGAGGAAGAGGAAAGGAAGATAAAGAAAAGAAAAAAGGTAAGTCACAGCCCTCTCCCGGCTCTAATGGGCAGGGGAGCAGAGTCAGCAAGTAACATACATAACATATCTGCCCTGGTAGAACAAGCCCCTTCTTCCAGCAACACTCCTGTCTTCCTTTTCTCATCCTGAGGGCATCTGGTAGGGAGCCTGCCTCCTGTTCCAGCCAATCAGTGCATCACACTCCTCCAGACACTGGTTAGTTCAGGACTTGGCATATTTGGAACAACTGGGGTCAGCATAAATGGATCCCTGTGAAGCTGACTTTTAAAGTAGGCACTTTGAACTCAGTCTCAGTTTTTATTATTCTTTCTTTTTATTTTTAATGGACTAGTGGAGAGGAGGCTGCTAGAGGGTGAGAGTCTCCATCTTCTCACCAATACCAGGGCATCTGGCTTGCAGAGGGCCCCAAGAGGCACCTGAGGATGCTACCAACCTCAGCAATGGCAGGGCAGAAGTGGAGAACTAATCTGCTACTCTGTGTCCAATCAGAACAGGAGCCAGAACCACCTTGCATCCTTCTGCTTTGCAAACAGAAAACCTCCCTTTCACTTAATTTGGGGTTCTTTGGTTCTTTGGGTTTCCTGTCACATGCTTAGAATGACACCTGGAGTATTTAGTACCTGACAAAAACAAGGAACACATGGGACTAGACTCTAGAAAGTTCCAAAAACAAGGGTGGAGCAAGGAGCAGAAAGCAAATCAAAGCCCTCAACACTCTTCCTATGACATGAGCAGCCACAAAACTCAGGAAACTGGTCTTAAAGCTATAGGCATGTCTCGCTTTGTGCCTTATCTCCGGGCCAAGAAAGATATTTGTAAACTTTATTTCCAAGCAGGACCAACCCAGATGTTTTCATGATGTCTTTTGATAAGTTAGTCAAACATCACATTGCTATGATTTGAATCTGAAATGTCTCTCCAAGACTTGTGTTTTGAACACTTGTCTCTGGCTGGCTGAGCTCTCTCTGGAGAGTGCAGAGCCTTTAGGAGGTAGGACCTGACTAGTTGAAATAGGTCACTAGGGGCTGGAGAGATGGCTCAGTAGTTAAGAGCACTGGCTGCTCTTGCAGAGGACCCAGGTTCGATTCTCAGCACCCACATGGTGGCTAACAGCCATCCATCCATAACTCCTGTTCCAGGGGAATCCAACACCCTCTTCTGATCTCCGAAGGCATTGCACAACATGGGTGCACTTACATACATGCAGGCAATACACTCTTCTGACCTCCTTGGCATTGCATGACACAGGTGCATTCATATTGTGCAATGCCAAGGAGGTCAGCAGAGAGCTTTGGACTCCCCTGGAACTGGAGTCAAGGACAGTTTGTAGCCACCATGTGGGTGGTGGGAATCAAACCCGGGGCCTCTGCAAGAGCAGTCAATGCTCTTAACCACTGAGCCATTTCTCCAGCCCCAAATTAAGTATTTTTTTTTTTAAAAAAGAAACCGGTCACTAGGGGTGGGGCCTTTGAAGGTTCTCCCAGTCCCAGTTCTCAGTTCAGGAAGCCCTCTATTTTACTTCCATCACAATGAGGAGTCTGAACCACACACTCCAGCAGCCACAAACTCCCCGGGGCTTCCCCACCATGATGGACTGAAACCATGGGCCAAAGGAAACCTTTCTTCCTTTAAGTTATTTCTAACAGGTATTTTGATCACATCAAAGCAAAGGTGATTAATAAGGATCCAATCACAGCTCTCTCTGTCTGATTCTGTGCAAGGCTGTGGCTGGATCATTCTGGATCACACTGGAACTCAGTCATGTCCAAACCCTGCCTAGAGGCCTCATGGACCCTAAGAAGCTATGAATGCCACCCAACACAAAATCATAAACCTACTCAAAATATCGTGAGACTTCCTTCTTTCTTTCTTTCTTGGTTATTCGATTACTTGGAAGAGAACTTTGTAGATGACCAAGTTGTGTCACAATGTTAAAAGGCTAGACATGCCTGACTGACCCTAAAGTTATTGGCAACAGCCCAAGTTAGCTTTTGAGTTAGATTTGAAGGTGGAAATTCGCAAAACAACTGGGTTCTAACCAATCTGCATGTCACATCTCTGGACATTGATTGGTTCAGGGCTATGCATATAATAAGCTGATCCAAGCAGATTTGATCTGGAATTTTTTTAAAAAAAACTAAAAAAAATGCTCCTCTACCCCTATTAGTAGACTTCCAAGTTAGAAAGTTTCCCTGCAGAGGAGCTGTCAGTTAAACAGCCCACCATCAGCTCTAGGCATGGGGTGGTTGGTGAGCCTTACCAACAGAAGGAAATCATCAAGTTACACCATGGAGCACTGGTGGGCACTCACCAGGGGCTTTGCCAATATGTGAGTGGTTTTTGAGCTTCCTCCCCGTCAGTGTGCCTAGCAGTCACCTGGACCCTGATCTTCCACTTGATTGTCACTGTTGATTTTTTTTCTTCTTTTTCAGACAGGATCTCCCTTTGGAGCCTAGGCTGGTCTCAAACTCGCAATCCTCCTGCCTCAGCTTCCTGAGTGCTGGGATCATACCTGGCTGGCTGTTTTGATTTTTTTTTTTTTTACTTTGGAAAGAGGTGCACAGTTTCTTAATAGAAACCAGACAGATTAAATATTGGGAAAGTCAGGTCTTCCAGAACTGGTTGCAACTGACATTTGGCTCATATGCACAACTGGGACCACATGAGTGAGCAGACATTTCAAGAATGAGCCCCCAGGTCCTCTGCAAAGAAGCTGCTAGGATGCAGCTAAGAATGAGAGGGTCACGTGTTACCTGAGCACTCTATGACCCGAGTCACATTCAGGGCCTGCTCTCTCTGGGCCCTTTGCAGGACACAGACCTCTCAGCTCTGGTCGTTAGTGGGCCAGAGGCTGGGGAAGAATCATCACCATAGCCGTCTTGTTCAAATTCTTGATTCCACTAAAGGGCTAAGTTGAATCTCGTGGATGTGGGAAGAAATTGGAAGGGAAGGCTTAGGTGAAGAGGGCAGGCCATGTGCTGAGGGTGTAACACCAGGCTTCAAGATGGGCTGAGTTGAATCAGATGGTGTGATGTCAGGGGACAGGCAGGAGCTCAAAAGGACCAGCTTGAGTCCCTGGTGTCCATCAGACTGTGTCTGCATTTGTACTCAACGTCCCCACTTGTTCCAGGTCTCGTGACCCCAGGAGGTTCTAAAGCCTGTGCCTGGGAGGACTAACGGGCCACATGGAGACCGATGTCTGGTAACTCAGGGCATGAGCAGGTTAATAGGAAGCAACACCGGTGACTGCAGACAAAGTAGTTCTTTCGAGTGAACATTTGACATGAGATTTGGTCCCCCCAGCTTAGCCAGCCCCCCTTAGCTCTGAGAGTTCCCATCTACAGACCACCCTTGGCTGAAGCTATCCCACCCAGGAGTCACCTGGTCTTTGCTGTGGGAGCCCCTCCCTTCCCAAGGTTCAGAACTTCTTAAGACAGCAGACCCCAACCTCAGGTGGTCATTAGACCCTAGGCCTAGCCCAGCTCCTGGCACAATACAGGACTTTAGGAAATGTTAGGATTCAAAGAATTAATGAGTCATATCTAACACGTAGCCTCCTACTAGGTCCAGGGGCTACTATGCCTGGCTGTCAGCCTTGATCTAGCCTGGGAAAATAGTGCAGAGTTTATCACTAGAAACGAAAGGAACCAAAAAGATCCTACATGATCTGTAGAGTCTATAGAGAGGCAGAGCACTGTGTTAGCATTATTGGCTGAATTAATGAATGAATGAATGATGAATGAATGAATGAATATGACATTAATGGTTATCCTGTCTAAAATAAAGTAACAGTTGACTAAGAACTAGAAAACAAAAACCCAATCATCTGACCCTCGCTCAGAGCCCTTTGTGTTTCTCTTCCAGGCATTTTTCTATACATATCTTTTTCTTTACAAACCTTGAGTTATTTTCTATGAACAGTTTTGTGTCCTGCTTTTGTTCTCTGACTTTATGACACAATGTATTTCCCTATATCATCAAAGTCTTTGAAAATGTCATTTTTGTAACTGTGTAATGTTCTACCAAGAAGATACATCAGGACTTACTTAAACCACCTGTGATTTTTAAATTATTTAAATTGTTTCTAATTACCTTGTGTTCTTTAAAATATTGGAGTCATGCCAGATGTAGTGGTGGTACTGACCATCTGTCATCCCAGGATTTAGGAGGTTAAGGCAAAAGGGTCACAAGTTCGAGGCCAGCCTGAACTATATAGCAAGACTTAATGATTTCTGTCCCATCCATTTTCCTACAAATCTCATCATTTTGTCCTTCTTTATAGCTGAATAGCATTCCATTGTCTATATATACCTGTATTAGTTACTTTTCTGTTGCTATGATAAAGCACCATGACCAAGGCAACTTATAGACGGAAGAGTTTATTGGGCTTACAGTTCCAGAAGGGATAAGCGTCTGTCATGGCAGGGAGGCATGGCAGCAAAGACAGCAGGAGCAGAAAGTTAAGGGCTCTCCTCTTGAAGCAGGCACAGGAAGCACAGAGACCAAGCTAGAAGTGGGACAAGGCTATGAGCTCTCAAAGCCCATCTCAGTGACGTGCTTCCTCCAGCATAGCCACACCAACTGAACCTCCACAAACAGCACCACCAATTGACCAAATGTTCACTACTTGGAGTCTGTGGGGGACATTCTCGTTCAAACCACCACAATATAGCATTTTTAAAAATCCATTCATCTGCTGACGGGCATCTAAGCTGTTCCTACTTCCTAGCTATTGCCAGAAAGGCAGCTGTAAATCTGGCATCCGAGTGTCTCTGTGGTTTGTGGTCTTGGCATCCTTCAGAGTTTCTCTTTATCCACATCCTCACCAGCACTTATTTACTTGATGATAGTCATTCTGATTGGGTGAGATAGAATCTCAATGCAGTTTTAACTGCCATTTCCTTGATGGCTAAAGGTATTGGAGACGTCTCCAAATATTCATCTCTCTCTCTCTCTCTCTCTCTCTCTCTCTCTCTCTCTCTCTCTCTCTCTCTCTCCATTACTACATTGATTAAATTATTTAGGTGTGACTTTTCTGTGCTTGGTTTTTGAAGTTCTTTATATATCCTGAATACTAATCCCCTGTCTGATGTCTAGCTGGCAAAGATTTTCTCCTGTCCTTTCTCTTTCTCTTCACTCTGGTGGTTGCTTCCTTTGCTGTGTATTCTTTAATTTTATGTGGCTCCATTTGTCCATTCTTGGGGTTATTTCCTGCTCCATTGACTCACTTTTAAGAATTTCTCCTCTATACCTTCATCCTGAAGTGTCTTGCTTATTCTCCTGTAATAGTTTCAAGGTTTAAGTCTCACATTAAGGTTTTTGATCCACTTTGAAATGATTTTTGTGCAAAGTGAGAGGCATGGGTCTAGTTTCCTTTTTCTTCTTTTAAAAAATATTTTATTATTTTTATTTTATGTGCATGTGTGTATTGCCTGTGGGTAGGTAAGTGCACCCATGTTGTGCAATGCCCACAGAGGACAGAAGAGGCTGTGGGATCCCCTGGAACTGGAGTTACAGACAGTTGTTAGCTGCCATGTGGGTGCTGGGATTCAAGCCTGGGTCTTCTACAAGCAAGAACAACCAGTGTTCTTAACCGCTGAGCCATCTCTCCAGCCCCTAGTTTCATTTTTCTACAGGTGGGAATTCATTTTTCCTAGCACCACTTACTACAGAGGCCATTTTTTTCCGATATGTATTTTGACACCTTTGTTGAACATTAGATTACTGTATCCATGTGGATTTATTTCTGAGACCTCCATTTATTCCATTAGTCAGCATATCTGTTTTTATGCCAGTACTATGTAGGTTTTGTTACTATGGCTCTCAAGCTATTCTACAAAATAGAAATGGAAGAAATATTACCAAACTCATTCTGCAAATTCAGAATTACTCTATGTGGTGGTTTGAATGAGAATGTCCCCCATAGGCTTCAAGTATTTAAATGTTTTGTCCCCAGTTGGTGGTGCTGTTTTGGAAGGGTTTAAGGGGTGCAGCCTTGCTGGAGGAAGCACATCCCTGGGGCTTTGAGAGTTCTTAAGCCTTGCCAGATTTCCAGTTGCTCTCTGCTTCCTGTGCCTGCTTGAAGATATGATCCATCAGCTTTCTGCTCTGGCCACCTCGTTCTGCCATGCCTCCCCAACCATTATGGACTCTAACTCTCTGAACTGTAAGCCAAATAAGCTCTGCCCTCTATGAGTTCCCTTGGTCATGGTGTCCTAGCAGAACAACAGAAAAGTAACTAATGTTCCCTACTACCAAAACCAGATAAGGACACACACCAAAACTATAGACCAATCTTCCTAATGAACAAAAACTCTTAATGAAATTCTTGTAAACCACAGTCAAGATAACATCAAGATCAGACTCTAGAACCAAGTTGGTTTTTCCTAGGGGTACAAGATTGGCTTACCATCCGTAAATCAATAAATATAATTCAATATATAAATAGACTTAAGGACAGAGACTACATCACCATCTCATGATGCAGAAAAGGCCTTTGACAATGTTCAACACACCTTTATGATGCATGACCTGAAGGAACTAGGAACAGAAAATAAAAAACATACCTCAACAGTAAGGACTACACATGACAAACATTTAACCAACAACATGCTAAGTGGGAGGAAACTGAGAGCATTTACTCTAAGATCAGGAAAAAGACAGTGATGCCCACTTCACTGTTACTGTTACTTACTGCTCAAAGTCTTACCTGTACACTAAGACAAGAGCCTGAAAAGGGATCAAATAGGCAGGAAGAAGTCTAATTATCCCTATTTGCAGATGGCTTGGTCCTATACTTAAAAGACCCTAAAGTCTCCACTAGAATGTGCTTAGACATGATAAATACTTTCAGCAAAGTAGCAGGATATAAAATCAGCATACAAAAATCAGTAGCCTTTCTATATGCCAATAAAGAACTTGCTGAGAAAGAAATCAGGGAAAATATACCATTCACAGTAGCTTCGCACACAAAAATATCTAAGCATAAACTTCACCCAAAAGTTGAAGGCCTCCACAATAACAACTTTAAGCCACTAAAGACTTTAGGAGATGGGAAAACCTCCCACGTTCATGGGTTGGCATTATTAATATTGTGAAAATAACCATATTACCCAATGCCGTCTACAGATTCAATACAATCTTTATCAAAATCCTGATGACATTCTTCACAGAATTAGAAGACAATCCTAAAATTCAGATGGAAGGACAAAAGACCCTGAATGGCCAAGGCAATCCTAAGCAGAAAGGTCAATGCTAAAGGGATCACTTTCTCTTCACATAGATCCAGGGCTCAACACAGCAGGCTGAAAGTTGCCTGAGAGAAAACTGATCAGAATATCAGATCTGGGAGTATAGGTCCAGAATGGGTTTAAACACCACGTCTCCTAGGTGTTTGTTTGTTTGTGACATGGTCTTACTATATACTCCAGGCTATATACCTCAAACTCAAAGTAATTGTCCTGTCTCAGCCTCCCTGGCTGCATCACCACACCTGGCTTGTCTCCTGTAGCTCTCCTGGTCAGGCTCCACCAGGAGTTCCCCCAGCGTGCCAACTTCCTCTTTCCCATTTTTTTAAACTTTTCTTTAAATTTTTTATTTATTATTTTTATGTATGTGTGTATTGCCTACATGTAGGTAAGTGCACCCGTGTCATGCAATGCCCGCGGAGGTCAGAAGAGGCCGTTGGATCCCCTGGAACTGGAGTTACAGACAGTTGTTAGCTGCCATGTGGGTGCTGGGATTCAAACCTGGGTCTTCTGCAAGAACAGCCAGTGTTCTTAACTGCTGAGCCATCTCTCCAGCCCCCCTTTCCCACTTTTAATAAGAGAACTTGATTTTGTAGCCAGACCTCATCTGGGCTCAGGCTTGTCCATTGCTTCTCTTCTGTTCTCTCTGCAGAAGTTCTGACAGGCCAGGGGCAGATATTTTGTGAATGACTTATTCATCCTTTAACAAGTGCAGGAGGGAAGCTGGCCTTCTTGTTGACAGGTAGAAAGATAGGTTGCTGGTGTAAAAGAACCCCAAATTTCTAGCAGCTCAGTTACAACCAACTAAATCGCTAGAGAAGCTAAAAGTTTACTTGTGAAAAAACAGGCATAGTGCACACCTGTAATCCAGCAATTTGGAGGCTGAGGCAGGAGGATCAACTATTCAGGGTCAGTCTGGGCTATACAGCGAAATCCTGTCTAAATACGGGGGGTGGCGAAGAGAAAAGAGTGAAATAATAACAAAAAGAAGTGACAAACGAGCGGACAGGATGAACAAATTTCGCACTACATCCCCAGAGGGAGTGCAGTTATGCCGTGTACACAGCTGCACACCCAGAAAGGCCCAGAACAAGACAAACATTTGCTAGAAGAAACTGTCACCAGCTTCACACCCTACTGGAGAATATGTCCCAATACATTACCAAACGGAAACCATCAAAATTGATGTTCTGGAAAGTCCTCCCTAGAGAATTCCTATTAAAGCTTGCTTCTAGCCAGGTATGGTGGCTCACACCTGTAATCTTAGCACTTGGGAGGCTGAGGCAGGAAAACTGCCAAGCATTCAGGTCCAGCCTGGGCTACATAGTGAATTCCAGCTCAGCCTGGGCTAGTAGAGTGAGTAAGATTCTGTCTCAAACAACAACAAATTGCCCCTAAGGATCAATCTCACACCTAGGACATCTGCAAAAGTCAACTAAGGAGCTCCAATGTGAAAGGATTAATGTGTCCTTGACCGAGAGACTGTGGCCACTGGCCAATGAGAGACGGCATTACTCAGAGAGAAGGGACAGACTGGCCACACGTGGAATGTTTGAGTGAGGAGTGAGGGTTTAAAACATGGACATAGCAAAATGGTAGATTTGCAGTCAAGAGGGAAAGAGATAAAGGAATGCTCGACTCCTTCATGAGTGTTGCATCCAGCAACCTTCACCGGGTGTGCCTAGCCCTATGGATTAGGAGCAGTCCCCCAGTGCTGGCGTTGGGTCAGTTGTGCCCACCTCAGCTTGGTACTTAACATTCACCCATGAGCCTCTGAGAGCAGAGTCTTTGCCTCTACATCCTTAGCTGTTGGAACTTAGTATGTGGCTCTTGAATAAATGAATGAGTGATGAATGAGCGAGTCGTTCCACATCCCCCAGAACATCAGCCTCTAGTGATAGCCAGGGCTTTGTAATTTGAGAAAATGCATTCAAAATTGTAAGGGCTGGAGATTATCTCAGGGATACAGCCTTTACCTAGCATGCATAAGACCCTAGGTTTCATCCCAGCACCTCACAAATAAAGTAATACACAATTAAAATGCTTGGGTTAAGCTGGTCGTGGTGACATACACCAGCATTTGAGAGACTGAGGCAGGACTGTGTTCAGGGCTGAATTACATAGGAAGATCCTGCTTCGATCCTTCCCCCAGATAATTTGTTTAATATAACAACATATAGGGAAAGTAAAAAAGCATGGTCCAAGATTCTATTTACATTATCTGTATTTTATTTTTTTAATATTTTATTTTTTATATTTTATGTATACGAGTGTTTTGCTTGCATATATGTAAGTGCACCCGTGTTGTGCAGTGAATGGCAGAGGTCAGAAGAGGGCATCAGATCCCCTGGAACTGGAGTTACAGACAGTTGTTAGCCACCATGTGGGTACTGGGAGTCGAACCCAGGACCTTTGCAAGAGCAGCCAGTGCTCTCACCGCTGAGTCATCTCTCCAGCCCCAAGATCTGTACTTTGTATGTGCTCAGATAAATGCACACATGCTTAAGACATGAAAAGACCTTACTAGCACAGTGGCTATGAGCATGTGCACAGGTTTCCTTTCATCCTTCCTCTAGCCACACTACAGGTGCTTATGTGATGCACCTGTATTAGGCAGAGGACGGGATGGGAAGAAACTCCCCCATTCAGAAACTGTGCTTCTGGGTAGAGGGATGCCAGATGACTGAACTTACATTCGTGGTAGATTTCAATATTTTCTGCATTTCAGAAAATAATGGTATTGGCAAATATTTTACACAAAGAGCGTGTGTGACTCATATTTGAGAAAGGTTAGGACATGGAGTTGTAAGGGAGAGGGGGATCTTTCCCAAATGATGAAACCCATTTGTGCTGGATAGCTTCCATTGTCAAATTGGCATACCTCATTTGGGGAACTACCTCCATCAAACTAGCCTGTGGACATTTCTGCGAGGCATTTTTTTTATTGTTGAGTGATGTGGGAGGGCCCAGTCCACTGTGGGTGGTGCCATCCCTGGGCAGTTGGTCCTGGGTTGTAAAAGAAAGCAGGTTGAGCACAGGCCTGAGGATCAAGCCAGTAAGCAGCATTCCTCTATGGTCCGTGTTTCAATTTCTGCCTCCAGGTTCCAGCTTTGAGTTCCTGCTATGACTTTCCTCAATGATGATTTGTGACCTGGGAGTAACTAAACTGAAATAAACCTTTTCCTCCCCAAGTTGGTTTTGGTCAGAGTGTTTTACCACAGAGATAGAGAAGCAAACCCCCTTCCCCTGAGTCCTAAAGGCATGTGGCCAGCTCTAGCCTTCCCACTACTATGGTTTTGCCCACTTACCAATATCAAGCATGCCCAGCACCTGCCAGGCTCCTGGAGCCTGTCCTCCAAGTGGGGCTTACCCTGCAACACAGAGAGGGGTTTGCTCATGGCCGAAATTACTTCCAGCCCTTCCTCAGGTAGTGGAGCCCTCATGCAGCTCTCCTTTGTGCCACCCTTTAGCATTGCTCAGAGATGTCACCTGCTCCCTCATGGGTACCTAAGCTGAATTCCTGCCCCTTGCTGAAGCAGAAACTAGGAGCTGGGATATTTCAAGTCACTCCAAGTGATTGTGTTCTAGACTTGTGTGCCCTGCTTACCTCTGAGTTCTGCCTTCCCCTTCACCCACCTCACTAGATAAGCCAGCAGAGCTGCAGGAGAAGAAAAGGGAGGCACAGACGCCGCTCTCCAAAGCTTACGGAAGGACACCTGTACACCCATTTCTCTGTGGTGGAGGCCAGTGCCTGTAGCTACCACAGAGCCTACCTACTCCCCGACTGCTGGACCAGCCCACCTGGCAGGACTTTTGCCCATGGGCAGAGATGGAAATCTCAGGGATGCAGCAGAACAGCACTGCCAGGGACAGGCTGGTTTACATCAGGCTCTGGGCAATTCCACTTATTCCCGTGGGGTCTATGGTCTCTCCTCTGTCCCATTCTTGACCCCAGGAAGCCAATCTCCATGGATGTATACATGGCCCAGCTGACTCCCTTTTTCTCCAGTTTTGAGATCAATCTAGTAACAGGAAGTGTTAAGAGACTGGAGGGCTGGAGGAAAGTTTGGGTTCCCCCTCCACACTTGCTCTGCAGCTGGCCATGTATGGCCTCCTACCACCCATCCTAGGGGCATCCCTCCTGGGGTTCATGGAGCTGTTTTCTGCCTTTGCCCTCTGTGAAGTTTCTGTGCCCCCAGCTAAGAGTACAAAGAAGGGTGCAGTGGCTTCTGCAGTTGCAGGCCCCCAAGCCCTTCCCATGCTTTGTGAGATTTCTCACTTATGCATACACATCTGTGAATATCTCTGCTCTCCTTCAGGCACCCCTCAACTGGGCTTCTTTTTCCTCCTAGAATGCAGACATGTTCAGATTCAAACCATATCACCCTTATGAATGTGTACAAGCAGTGTAACCCATTTTCTTCTCTCTCTCTTTCTCTCTCTCTCTCTCTCTCTCTCTCTCTCTCTCTCTCTCTCTCTCCCCTCCTCTCTCTCTCTCCCTGATTTGGTTTCCTGATTTTTTCCCAACAAGAGTCCGCATGCTTTGCTTATTTATTCAAAGATGATTCTAGGAAGTGCAGTTCTCTGGAAAAGATATATAAACTCTGGCAGCCTTGGAGATTTAGAGGCTGGTGGATGGTGTACTTGGGATGCCACTGGGCACCTCTGATGGGAGGCAGTAGTCAGGATAACCTCCTCTTCTGAGATGTGGCAGAGAATCCAACAGAAAGACAAGAATGGCTTTGAGTGGCCCAAACAGTGACTGCAAAGCCAGGCTCTGCTCTGAACAAGCAGGTAAAGGCTTCTGTCACTCGTGAGTAATAAGCCTGGAGTTCTGCTCTCTGGTCCAGGGCCAGTTACAAACAGTCATTTAGGAATAGAAAGATGGCCACACTCCCAAGAGCAAAACCTAGAGGCCTGATAGTGAGAGAAGAATCCCCAAAAGCTCCAAGAAGCAACTGGAGGGAGTTCTACAAGAAGAGCCATTAGTAGAGGGCAAGTACCCTGCACGCCTCATGAGCCCCGAGGGCTGCGTTACCTCTGCGCAGCATCTGAGGTTCACAGCAGCAACCCTGAGCCATTACGGAAAGGTTAATGGTGTTCCACATTTTCCAAGTAAGAAGGAAAAGAAATTTGTGCCGCATCTTAGAAATATTTCCATCTGAAAATGTTACATGAAAATAATTTATGGCACGAGTTGGAACATGCAGCTGTCATAGAGCCCATTCCCTGTGGCTTCCAGATGGGTGAGGCTTGGCCGTTCCCGGAAGCATCTACTGCTTGCATGCTCTCAGCATTTATTGAGTGCTTACTGAATGCTGAGCACTCCACGAGGAAGCAAGGAGGAAGGATTCCCAGAGGAGTCGGGGTGGAGGGTGTTGTGTCTTCTACGGCTTGAGCTGCCAGCGAGACCTGCAGCTTCTAGACTTTTCTTGGAGAGCTTGCCCAGCCACACCCTACACTACCTGCAAGTCCCTGCCTGAATGGCCAGACCTGGGCTGACTGGCAAGACCAATCTGGGACCCTCAGCAGCTGGGCATCCCAATCTGTGCCCCTCTCTGGAGTCTGTTTTTATTATAAATATTTCATTGTTTAGGAGTTTGGTTTGAGCTGATATACAGCATTTGGCAGGATTCCTTGCTAGCATTTGGTAATAATTCCATACCAAATGCTAGGGAGAAACCCTCCCAAATGGAACAGCTTCAAGCCAGAGCTCTTTAAAAAACTGGAGCCTGAGGAAGCCACCGCATCTGGGCTGTCCCTGGTTCCCCAGGCCGGCACAAGAAAGCGTGATGCCCACCAGGACACAAGGCAGGCTTCTTTCGGTTCCCCATCACCACCACGCCACCTTCATGCTGCCCATACCAGTCTGGTGGAAAAACTGTGCCCAAAGGCAGTCCCAGGGGTTTAAAGCAGCAGCCTATCCACAAACATAGAGGTGTTCCGTAAACATGGCTGGGTCAGATTCCATGGACGTAACAAGAAAATGTGTCTGTTCATTTCTCCAAAATGTCATTGTATGCTCTTCCTCTGAGTTCCACCTTCCATAGCTCATGTATCCTTAAACAGAACACGAAAGCTTTGCAGTCTCCTGGATTGGGTTGTCTGGGTTCATAGGCGGGCGATTCTGTGACCTTACATAGGTAGTGTGACATGTGACATGCTCCCTGAGAGATGGGGGATGAAATGACCTCCCTCAGGAGCAGCTGATGCAGATAACTGGTCATGCATGCAGCACACAGGCTAATGGCACACAACATGTACCCGATAAGCATTCACTCTCAGTTTACTGAGCACTCCCTGAATGCCAGGGCCTTAATGTGGCATCTCATCTGAGGGATGTTTAAGAGAAAAGGGGATACTTCTTTACAGACACCTCCTTGACTCTCCTCCCTGAGGGGTGACTGACAGATGCACCCTAAGATACTGCCCTGTGTATCCTATTATCACCACCAGAAGGCCAAAGGAGTGGGCAGAGAAGGGCTGCTGGAACTACTGGCAAGATTGGAGGGAGCTCTTCCTGTGGCCTTGTACCCCAGTCATCCCCTCCAGGTGCCAGTTCTGACTAATGCACACCCTCCCTTCCCAGAGGCATGAGGTGTAACCTTGTAGAGGCACAAGTGCAACCACAGAACAGCATGGCTCAGTGAGGTTGTGGTGGCTGCTTGGCCCTACATCAGAGTCCCAAAGGAATCCCTCTTTCTCTTCAATAGGTGCCTGTCAACCTGGACTGTTTTTTCTTCACTTTTTTTTTGCTGTTTTCTGTGATATATCCTTTGTGGGTTTATGTTATCTTATCTTGTTTGGGACTCTGAGATTTTTTTTTAATTATTTAATCTTTATTTTATGTGTGTGAGTGTTTTTGTCTGCATGTATGTAAGTGTATCACATGTGTGTAGTCTCTGCAGAGCCCAAAAGAGGATGTTAGATCTCCTGGAACTGGAGTTATATACAGTTGTTAGCTGCCGTATCAGTGCTAGGAACCGAACCCTTTGCAAGAGCAGCCAGTGCCCTTATGCACTGAGCCATCCAGACTCCATTTTTGTTTTTTTGGCTTCTTTTTTTGTTTTATTTTGTTTTGTTTTGTTTGTTTTGTTTGAGACAAGGTCTCACTGTGTAGCTCTGGATGGCCTGGAAATCCCTATGTAGACCAGGCTGTTCTCAAACTCAGAGATCTGCCTGCCTCTGCCTTCTAAGTGCTATGATTAAAGATGTTTGCCAGTATACCTGGCTCCCTATGATTCTTTTTTCCAAACACTTATTTATTTTTATTTTATGTATATGAGTGCTTTTCCTGCAAGTATGTATGTACATCATATACATTCAGTGCCTGTGAAAGCCGGAAGTGGGTGTCAGATCCTCTGGAACTGGAGTTACAAGTGGTTGTTAGCTGTCACGTGGGTGCTGGTAACCAAACCTGGGTTGTCTGCAAGAGTAGTCAGTGCTCTTAACTGCTGAGCCGTCTCTCCAGACTCTCTTTATGGTTCTTAATTCTGAGGGTTCACGTCTTCCATCCATTCTGGAAAACTGATTCCTCATCTCTCTACAGCTTGTCTTTCCCCACTCCCCTTCCATACTTCCAGAACCCTACTAAGATAGGCCCTTCACACCATCCCCAGGTCCCTTAGCTGTTTCTGTCTTCTAGCTCTTCTTTCCATGATGCCCCTATGCATTATAGAGATCTGTTTCTGCATGAGTGATTCCTTGCACTGCCTCAGGTCTCTGGCTAAAAAGCCAAAGAAGGCTCTGAGTGTTGTGAAACTTACTATTGCATCACCCAGGCCCACCATGACGGGGAACCTCTGCCAACCTCCTTGCTTGTAGATGACCCCATATCTCTGCCTCTGATAGCTGTAATCACAGCTACTGTGCCTGTGAGCCCAGATGCCACACCCAGGGAAATGCCCCAAGGCTGTGAATGGTACCACCTCTTCACCAGCCCACAATGTCAGCAACAAGTGACGGGTAAGATGGTACAGCTTAGTGCCAACTCAGTGACTATGAGCTTTGCAGCCAAGGTCAGCAGATCCAGTTCTAAAGCCCAGCTCTGACACTGTGGAACCCTGGTTCATTTCCTAACCACTCTTTTTTTTAAATTTTTTATTATTTTTATTTTATGTGCACCATGTATTGCTTGTATGTAGGTTAGTGCACCCATGTAGTGCAATGCCCACAGAGGTCAGAAGAGGCCATCGGACCCCCTGGGACTGGAGTTACGGACAGTCGTTAGCTGCCATGTGGGTGCTGGGATTCGAACCCAGGTCTTCTGCAAGAACAACCAGTGTTCCTAACTGCTGAGCCATCTCTCCAGCCTCTCTTAACCACTATTTACCTCAATTTCACCCTCTCTAATATAGGACTGGTAAGGGAGCCCTCCATTCAAGTGTGCTTTGGGACTAAGGACTTTGCTCTTGGAAGGATTTTCTCCACCAGGTGCGGATGTGATCTGAGTCCATTGTGAGCACCCTCATCAACAGTGGGATGGGAAGGAAGCCCATTCAGATACACAGGCCGTGACATTTCTTTGTATAGCTCTCTGACATTAGGCATACAAAAATCCAGTTGCAGCTGGTTACACGATCCTAGCACTTGGAAAGCTGAAGAACTGTGAGTTCAAGGCCAACCTGGGCTACATAGTGAGACTCTATCTCAGAAAGAAAGGAAAGAAAGGAAAGAAAGAAAGAAAGAAAGAAAGAAAGAAAGAAAGAAAGAGGAGAGGAGAGGAGAGGAAGAGAGGAAAGAAGAAAGGAGAGGAGAGGGAGGGAGGGAGGAAGAGAAACCCAGTTGTATTTTTACTTTAACTTACTAATGCGTTAACTTACTTATTTCTGTTCCGTCTAGGGGGGGAACCCAAGGCTTCCCATAGGCTAAGAAAGTGCTCTACCACTCTTCACCTCCAACCCCCACCCACAATTTTAGTCTCACTGAAGGCTTTAAGATGAAGTGACCCTGATCTGCCTTTGGCATAGGTAATAGAAATCAGAAAGAAACTTAGAGCTGGAGAGACCCTGCTGTGCTGTGAGACACGGGCAGGCATGCTGGAGGAAAAAAGGGTGCAGGGAAACATCCATCAACTCATGAACCTCAGAGCTATGTGTCCCACCCCCAGGTCCTCAGCTCTTCTGATCTGCAGAGCTAGCCAGGGGGCAGCTGTGGGTCAGAGGTCTTGTCAGGACCCTCTGTGCCTTGGCTACTGTCTACATCCCACCCTGACACCCTCCAACAGGAGCACAAGCCCTTGGACAGGATCAAAGCCTTAGAGACAGAGCTCTCTCCTCCCTCCAAACATGTTCCCAGTTAGATGTGCCCACCCCTTCTGCAGAAAAGAGAGAGAGAGAAAGTTCTGATCTCCCAGGGGACATCACGCCCCTGCTGTGGCTCCTCCAGGATCCATAGTCTCAGAAATGTGAATTCAGAGGCAAGTTACGGAGCTTAAGTTACTGCTGACACTTGATTGGAATAACTGTTACGTAAAAGCCAACACAGATGAATCGCCTGTAGGGAGTTGTCTGACTGCATGAGTTTTTACACATCTTTCAGCTAAATCAAAGATCCAAATGCTAAATCTCACACTCAGGAACATCAAGTGGATTTGTGACAGTCCCCGGAGGACTTGGTGTCCATAAACCAATGAATGAATTACACTGATCCCGGTATGTAGTTTCTCATCTGTGACTGATACAATATTGATAATATTCTTTATTTCATTTAACTCCTTCAGAACCACACTGGAACTTCACAGCCTTGGGTTCTATCAATGCTCTGATGAGAACGGTAATCTATTGTAGGGGACAGAGCAGATCAGCTGACTTCTTATCAATATGGAGGTTAGATGAGGGTCAATGACAGACACTAGTGGCTTCAGTGGTGATGGTTTTAGGGTTCTGTGTTTCCATTTTGGAATGCTTGTGCTGGAATTTTATGAACAGTATCCCAGGTTTGTGGCTACTGTAACCAGCAGTGTTATTGAACAAGAACTTCTTGGGAGATCCTTGGTCCTACTTGATGTACCTTGTCACTCATCAGCTTAGCCAGATCTATTCTGTAGCATGTTTCTTCCGGGTGGGTCCTGTGCAGAGGATGATGGGATACAGGGAAGAGATAAGCGATCTAGTGATTAGAATCAAGTTGCAGAGGGATGCCATACTGTACAAATGGTACACACAAGACAGGGAACTGGCTCCATCTGGTCAGGGCCAGGAAGATGCTGCTGATGATCACAATCAAGTTCTTGCCAGGTGCTGGATCCAGGTCTTCAAACACATTAACCCCCTCACCTTTCAGGAACTCCACTTTACAAATGAGAATCCTGGACTGAGGTCACTTCTGTCCAAGGTCACAGCAGCCAAGCAGTCTGAACCAAGAACAGTCAGGCTTTTGATCAGTTTCCCTTAGACAAGGTGTGCACAGCTGGGCTGCTCTGCTGGTAAGGCTAATGACAAAGAGTGTGAAACACTCTCTGGGAGAAAACATTCTTTTATTTATGCTCTATTTTGTTTTGTGGGGTTTTGAGACAAGCTCTCACTAGATAGCCCAGGCTGGCCTTGATCTCCTGGTCCTCCTGCCTCAACTCCTGAGTGCTAGGATTAAAGGTATGAGCCAGCACACCCAGCTTTTTGATCCTCTTCTGATCCTCCTGAACTTGTGAAAGATACATCTGTCTGATGCTAGGGGAGCCTTCCACAGGTGCAGACCTAGGATGCTATGGGTACCAACTGAAGCCAACAGAGGCCCCCGTCAGAAATCACCTGGCCACCTCAGGAACCTGAGGTATGATGGAGCAATCTGCTTTTGTCATATTGAAAAGCCACACTCTGAACTTGGCAAGACCTTAGGAATTCCCAAGCTGTGTTCCGAGAAGCCTGAGAGTTTTCCTGGAGAGAGTGTCACTGGTAAGTTGGGGTCTAGGTTGGGTGTTTCTAAATTCTTGGTTTCTTATCCAAAGATTGAAAAAGCACGGATTTGTAAGAGAAGCCAAATAACTTTTGTGCTGGATAGCTTTAGTGTCAACTTGACACACCTAGATTGAGGGAGCCTCAGTTGAGGAATTTCCTCTTTTGGACTGGCCTGTGGCCATGTCTGAGGGGCATCTTCTTGATGAGTGATGTGGGAGGGTCCAGCCCATTGTGGGTGGGGCCACCCCTGGGCAGGTGGGCCTGTGTTGCATAAGAAAGCAGGCTGAGCAGGGACCAGGGGAGCAAGCCAGTAAGCATGTTCCTCCATGGTCTGTGCTTTAGCTCCTGCTTCCAGGTCCTGCCCCGAGTTCCTACCTTGGGCTCCCTGATGAACTGTGACCTGGGAGATGTAAGATAAATAAACCCTTTCCTCCCCAAGCTGGTAGTGGTCAGAGTGTTTTGTCAGCAATGAAGAAACAAACTAGGACAACTTTCATTAGCGCAAAACAATAGTAAAGATTATAGAGGGGGACACCGTAGAGACAGACAGTGGGACACATGAGTGAGGTTACTTGCGGGCCCTAATTATCACTTGAGGTTTCCTTTTATGGGGTTCAAGAGAAGGAGAGGCTGGATACTAAGGGGCGTGGTTTGAGTGATTCTGTTTTGATTGATAGATTAGGTCATATATTCATCTTTCCTACTGAGCATGTCCCTTCCCATAATGCATCTGATTTTCCCAATTATGCATAGGCAAAAGATTGTAAATAGGCCATTCTCCCTAAAAGGTTACTTGAGGACACGGTTTTGCTGTAGTGCTCATGCACCCAAAATCAGTTTCAGCTGCATTGGCCCTTCTGTTCTTTGTAGCAGGATACAGTGGGAATGTACTTGAATAGAAACTAAGTTTGATTGTTACTGGGGGGTGGATTTTATACTATTGTTCAGAGATGGAGTATGCATAGCCCGATGGAGGTAGGGGCTGAGGGTGGTTTCTGAGGCTGCTAGGTGTACTGTTTAGGGAGGGGTGAATGTGCTTAGTAGGTACAGGTGATAGAGGCAAGCTGCCAAGTGCATTGTTATAAGAGAGGAGGGGTGTGCATTATCAAACCCAAATAGAGTGGAGACTAAGCTGTTTCCTATGCCTGTCTCAAAACGCAGGGTTATTGTTCTTTTAAGAATGAAGAGTTCCAAACTAAGCTGCCTTCTGCTTTTTCTAGAGAAAAAGACTGTTGAGTCAAATTTAAGGCAGAAAATATTTATTTTGCTCATGGTTTCAGTTTGTCTTGGTGGGGAGGGTGTGTGGAGCACAGTGGCTTCATCAAGGTGTCCAGGAAGCAGAGAAAAGGACACAAGAAGTCTGTGGTGAGACGTGGCCCCACAAACATACCCTCATGACCCACTTCTCCCAGTGAAGAGCCAGTTCCTACCTGTCATCACCTCCCAATAATGCCATCATCATATGACTCCATCAAGGGTTACACTGTTCATTAGACAGAGCCTTCAAGATCCAACTGTCTCTGTGAAACCCTCACAGATATCAAAAGTGCACCTTACTGATCTCCTGGAAACTCTCAATCCAATAAGGTCAAATACAGTGAAAATTTTAACTGATATTTAAAATTATTTATTAATATGTGCATGAATGTTTTTCTCTGCATGTATATTTGTGCACCACATGTGTGCAATACTCACAGAGGCCAGAAGAGGGCATCGGATTCCCTAAAATTGGAGTCGCAGGTGGTTGTGAGATGCCATGTAGATACTGGGAACTGAATCCAGGTCCTCTGCAAGAGCAGCCAGTGTTCTTACTGCTGAACCATCTTTCCAGCCCCAACAATTAATATTTTAATATTAATTTTAATATTTTAATAACCAGAATTCTTGACAAAAATAAGCTTTCTTGACAACATCTCTTTGATTCTCCTCAATTCTTCAAAGCATGTGGGGAGTCTGGGGCCCAGAGTCAGCCCCTGTTCTCTCAACCACTTTGTGCAGAACAAGGAAAAGAACCAGGTCTCTGGCCCCCAGTTCCAGAGATCCCCAGCAAACAGTGTGTGAAGCCCCACAGCTAAGCACATCGCCTTCCAGCCACTGCACCAGCCCTGTGTATAAACATGATCCAAATATTCTCACAGCCCTTTCTTTATCCTGACAGACTGGGAAATGGTTAGGCCAGACTTAAAAAAGCCAAATGGCTGTGGAAGAAAAACCGGCCAACTGTGCACAGATACAGGCCTCAGGCCCTTCCTCTCCAGAGCCTTATGAAGCCTTTCCCAATCCAACAGAAAACAAACAACTACTGGAAAGCTTGGGCTGTCACTGTAAGACAACTATAGCCAGATGACATGTCCAGGTTTGGTCTCAAGAGAATTTGACATTCTGATTAGTTTGGAGTTACCTGCCTGGTATCCTCACCTTCTAGTGATTTCCATCAGGAAATACACAACTTCTAGTCTCAAATGTCCCCATCTCCCTGTGAATGTACCCCAACCTGAAGTGGGGGACTTACTCTGTGCCCTGCTCACTCTGGGTTCAGCAAAGGAGCTGCCACCTTCTGTGTCATTCAGGTGACCATGGCAGGGGAGGAGCATCAGAGAGTCCCGTGCTACTCAGAAGTCACCCAGCTAATTCTGTACGCTTTCTGTATCCATGGGAAGTCACCGAGGCACGTTTCACCCCTCTGCCTCTCACATGCATCCATGACTCAACCCCGCCCTGGAAACACATAGGTACAAATCAGGGTTTGGAAACGCACACTCTATACAATAGCACAGGCCAACACCCAGCGTGAACACCTCATCCACAGAGGATGGAGGCACACCCCATCAGACTCTTGTCACAACTGTTCTAGAATCCCACCCAATGGGCCTATCAGGAGCCTTCCACTGGGGTCACACTCTGGTCCTCCCCACAGTACCTCCCTCCCTTAACCCTATCTCTGCCACCTAGAACATTCCTCAACAGGCCCTCCTCCCAGCATGTGTTTGATATCTGATGACTTTCCACCCAGAAAGGAGCAGGAACCCAAAGATGACTTTAAGTCTCTAACAGTCTTTTTTAAAAACGTCTTTTGGCAGTATAGTCACTCGGCATGACCAGCCTCTTATCTGTAAACCCCTAGTGAACTTCATGTACCAGTAAAACTATGCCCACGGTTCTTGGAGATAAAGCCTCCCAGACCCCTTTCTTTGCTCCCTTTATCCTCCCACCTCCCTCTCTCCTCATTTTTGGTGATATTTTCAAGTTTTATTTTGAAACTATTTTACAGAAGAGTTACAAAGGTAGTATAGAGAATTCCCACATACCACTCACCCAGCTCCTTGGTGTTAACATCTTACATAACTAGGAAGCAGCCATCAAAACTGATCAGGGGGCTGAGCGTGGTGGTGCACACACACCTCTCAGCCCAGGTCTCAGGAGACAGAGGCAGGTAGATCTGTGTGAGTCCTGGTCTACATAATGAGTTCCAGGCCAGCTGGGGCTGCAAGGAGACCCTATCTAAAACAAAACAAAACAAAAAAATTCATAAAACAACAAAAAAGTAACTGAGTCAGAAAGATGATTTTAGCTCTCCTGATTCCACCCTCCTCTATCTGTAACTGCTCCTGAATCTTCCCTTGTCTTTCCGGACCTTGACCTTAATGTTGAGCGTTAGTCACTCGTACTTTAGACGCTTCCTCACTTTGGGTTTATTTGATGCTGTTCCTAACAGTATTCAGATTATGTACCATTGTGAAGGTTCAAAGCCACTCTGTCTTATATTTTCATTTTGGAGAAAAAATGTGAAACAAATGAAAGTGACTGAAATCTCCTCTCCATCTACCGTGACTTCTTCAAGGCACACAAGGAAGACTAAGGCCCAGAGAACAGCATGAGGGCCACAACTCCCCAGTAAATTTGTGAATAGCAAAGGCTAAATTCTCATCACCACAGAAATGATGAGCCAAGCTAAGGATGTAGAAAAACTATAGAGCCCCTGCCTAGAATCCCCCAGTGAGGGGCTGGGGTGTGGCTCAGTGGTAGAGCCCCTGCCTAGAATCCTCCAGTGAGGGGCTGGGGTGTGGCTCAGTGGTAGAGCCCCTGCCTAGAATCCTCCAGTGAGGGGCTGGGGTGTGGCTCAGTGGTAGAGCCCCTGCCTAGAATCCTCCAGTGAGGGGCTGGGGTGTGGCTCAGTGGTAGAGCCCCTGCCTAGAATCCTCCAGTGAGGGGCTGGGGTGTGGCTCAGTGGTAGAGCCCCTGCCTAGAATCCTCCAGTGAGGGGCTGGGGTGTGGCTCAGTGGTAGAGCCCCTGCCTAGAATCCTCCAGTGAGGGGCTGGGGTGTGGCTCAGTGGTAGAGCCCCTGCCTAGAATCCTCCAGTGAGGGGCTGGGGTGTGGCTCAGTCATAGAGCACCTGCCTAGAATCCTCCAGTGAGGGGCTGGGGTGTGGCTCAGTGGTAGAGCACCTGCCTAGAATCCCCCAGCAAGGGGCTGGGGTTTGGCTCAGTGGTACAGCACCTGCCTAGAATCCCCCAGTGAGGGCCTGGGGGTGTGTGACTCAGTGGTAGAGCACCTGTCTAGAATCTACCAGTGATGGGAATAGCTCAGTAGTAGAGCACTTGCCTAGCATGTTCAGGGCCTGGAGACCTAAGCTCAGTGCCACCAAAAAATAAAAAATAAAATAAAAACAGATGTGTCCTTTTCAGTGTTTCCTACTGGGTTTCATGATGTCCAAATGTCTCTATTTTTGTTGTTGTTGCTGTTGCTGTTGTTGAGACAAGGTCTCACTATGTAGCCCCGGCCAACCTAAAACTCACTATGTAGATCAGGCTGGCCTCAAACTCAGAGAGATCCACCTACCTCTGCCTCCTGAGTGCTGAGATTAAAGGTATAAACTACCACACCCAGACCCGAATGTCTTTTTCTGGAGGCGTTGGTCTTAATAACTTTTTTCTTTGGGGGATGTTTGGGGTTTCATCACCAGCAAGCTACAGTGTTCCCCTTTCTACTTAATAAGCAAGGCGAAGGAGCTGTTTGAGGCTAGGCAAACACTATGTATCTGCTGTCTTCGGTGCTAATTTTAGCATGCATCAGTGGGAGGTTAGCACCTGCAGAAACTATTGCCATGTTTAATGCAACTTTCTGTTTCCCCCACTTACTAACTGGGATTCTTCTATAAAGATGAGTATTGCCCTTTTCCATGTAATTTATTTGATCATTTATTCATATAGACACATAGACATGTGCTTTAATGGTTTGCAATGTAATAGTCTCACAATTGCATTGCATGCAGTATCTCAGCCATGGAGGCCTTTTTCAGATTGGTTCCTGGGCTCTTTTAACATGTCCTCCCCCTCCCATCTCCCTACCCCCTACCCCTCGTCCTTCCCCTTCCCTTCCTCCTTCCACTCCTTCTTCCTCTTTCTTCACCTCTCCCTCCTCCTTCCCTTTCCCTCCTCCTCCTCCTCTTCCTCCTCTTCCTCTTCCTCCTCTTCCTCCTCCATCTCCTCCTCATCTTCCTCCTCCTTCTCCTCCTCCTCTTCCTCCTCCTTCTCCTCCTCCTCTTTTTCTTCTTCAGGGTTTCACCATGTACCCCTGGCTGGCCTGCATATCACTACGTACCCCAGGATGGGTTCCAACTCCAACTCCTTCTTCCTCAGCCTCCCGAGTATTGGAGCGACAGGTGTGAGCTGCCATACCTAGCTGTCTCCTCCAAGCAACTTCTGACTTTCTGGCATGAGAAATTGCTTCAAGCTCAACTTGGATTCTCCCCACCCCTGTTCTGGGGCAGAGCCCTTCTAAAAGTTCTGGATCCCTGTACCAAAGAATGACATTCAGAAAAGCTTAGAGCATTTGCTGTGCCCACAGCTGCCACAGCACCACTGTTCCTGGGCCACTTCAAAAGCAGAGCACAAAGTATCTGGGGCACACCATCTTCACGTATACATGCATCACACAGTTGTGTTTAGGGCTGTGCCCATCTGTGTATGATATAAATATATAGTAATTATATCAATCACATTATATTAATATATAGAGAAAAGGGGTGTGGATGCTGATCTTGAGCTCACAAGCCTCCTGCCTCAGCCTCCAGATGCTGGGCTTGGAGAACTGTGCCACCACCCTACTCCAAGCCGCATGGGTCAAATGCAGACCCATTGCCACAGGGTTCCTTCCAGCCTCCCCATCCTAATTTCTAGCTGCTTTTCCAACCGTAATGAGACCTGCCTCTCATTATCTAAAGTACACCCATTTCTTCAGCTGCCCTACAGTAGCTTCCAAGTCGCTGCCCGTCCTGTGGACAGACACTCACTAGTGAGAGCAAGCACCATGCATCCGTTTTCTCTTTCCTTCAACCATCCAGTGACATGCCGACATTTTCCCAGTTGTCTTGGGCTCCTTTCTTCCCCACACTCCCTGAGCATGCCCACTGTGTTCCTACACAAAGCAGGTGGATTTGTATGCTGCAGTTTGTAGTCCCTTTCAGTGTGTTCCCTACACCCTGTTTTTTGTTTTCTATCAACTTTTTTAAAAAAAATGTATGTGTATGAGTGTTATGCCTGCATGTATGTAAGTGCACCCATGTTGTGCAATGCCCTCAGAAGTCAGAAGAGGGCCTTAGATTCCCCTGGAACTGGAGTTACAGATGGTTGTTTGCCACCTTGTGGGTGCTGGGAACCAAAGCCAGGTACTCTGCAAGAGCAGGCAGTGCTCTTAACCACTGAGACATCTCTCCAGCCCTGGTCTCTTATCAACTTGTATTCTGACAAAATCCACTCTGTGAGTTGTAACAACTAACTAATAGACTGTTTGCCAACCCACCCTCAGTATACTCCAACCCCCAATCCCTTCTTAGCCAGTCCCTCCTCTAATGCTGCTGACCCTTCCCTACTGTTTTATATTTTCTGAAATGTCACACACACAAAGTCACAAAGTTGGGAGCTGTGGTTTCTTCCCAACTTCACTTAGCAAAAGGCATTTATCATCCTCTGGATTTTGGTATCTATAGTTTGCTCCTTTTCACTATTGAGTCTTATTCCACTGCATGTGAGTACTCATGCTTGTCTGTTTATTGATTTGAAGATCTGTGCTGCTTCCTGTTTGGGGCTATGAATAAAGTTGCTATGAAATTCTGTGGTTAGATTTTGAAGTGAACCTAACTTTTTATTCATTCAAGAGTGAGATCGTTGAATATTGTTTAACTTATAACTTTTTTTTTTGGTCTTTTTGAGATAGGGTCTCCATGTAGCCCCAGCTGTCCTAGAACTCACTATGTAGACCAGGCTGACCTTGAACTCACAGAGATCCGCCTGCCTCTGCCTTCCAAATACTAGGATTAAAGGCACGCCTGGCAATTTATAACTTTGAAGTTTGGCATACTCTTCTCATCTCAACACTTAGTGGATGAGGAAGTAGGATCATGAGTTCAAGGCTAGCCTGGGCTACAAAGTTACTTCCAAGCTAGGCTAAGCCACATGGAGAGACTCTGTCTCAAGAAAAGAAATAAAGGAAGAGACAGGGAGAGAGGATGGCAGGGTAGAAAGAGGAGATCTACCTCATCATCTAAAATATACTTATTTCTTCAGCTTCTCCAGACACCTACAATATCTTGGAGAGGAGAGGAGAGAAGAGGAGAGGGGAGGGGAGGCGAGAGGGGAGGGAGGTGAGAGGGGAGGGAAGAAGAAAAACTAACCATGTTATTCACAATGCCTGTAGCATTTGGTAGTCCAATGAGCACTTGCCACTGTCAAACTTTGTACTGTAACTAATCTAATCAAAACACATGTTTTAGTTCACATTTCTCTAATGGTTAAGGGTACTGGGAATCTTTTCATGTATGTATTTCCTAGCTCTAGATCTTCCTTGATGAAAAATCTATTTAAATATATTTATTTTTATTTTTATTGATTTTTGTGTATTTAATACAGAAAATCATCTTTATACCCCCTTACCCTTATCCTTCGGCACCTTCCCCATGAGTCTTTATTACAAGCATGGTGTGTCTTCTCTATTATATTAATAGTATGTTTTCTGGAGCAACGATTTTTAAAATTTTAATGAAATCCCACTTATTTTTTTCCTCTAATGAGTCATGCTTTCAGTGTCATAACCGAACACTAACCTAATTCAGACACAAAATATCCTCTGTTCCCTTATAGTTTACAGTTGTACATTTTACATGCAGGACTGTGAGTCACTGTGAGCTCTTTTGAGAGGGTGAGACATAAAGTCTGGGTCAAGGGTTGTTTCTTTACATAGGAATTTTCCATTGTTTAAATTTGATTTCTTAACATTATCCTTGGGGGCTGGAGACATGGCTCCAAGGTTAAAAGCATTGGCTTCTCTTCCAGAGGATCCAGGTTCAGTTTCCAGCATCCATATGGTGGTTAAAAACCAGCCATAACTCCAGTTCCAAGGGATCTGACGCCATCTTCTGGCCCCTGTAGGCATTGCATGATACAAGTGCACTTACATTCATGTAGGCAAAACACACACATAAAATAAAAATAGTAAATAAACTAATTAAAAACATTTTCCTGGAGCTGGAGAGATTGCTCAGTGGTTAAGGGCACTGACTGCTCTTGCAGAGGACCCGGGTTTGATTCCCAGCACCCACATGGCAGCTACGAACTGTCCTTAACTCCAGTTCCAGGAGAATCCGGAGCCCTCTTCGGACCTCCGAGGCATTGCACAACATAGGTGCATTCACATACATAAAGGCAATATACTCATACACGTGAAATAAAAATAATATATAAAATATTTTTTAAAACTGGGGTTTTGAATAGGGTTGTGGCCAGCTGTTAAGTCAATTTGGGAAGAAATGACATTTGAGCAATATTGAGTCTTCCAATCCATAGTCATGGATTTTTCCCAAGTTATTTGGGCCTTTGATTTCCTTTGTGTGTTCTTTAAATTCACTGAATTCTTTTATCATGTTTATAATTGTTCTTTTGAGTTCCATGTCCTGTGTTATCTCTAGGGAGTTCTCATTGTACACCTCTAGAGGACTATTGGTACTTGGTGGGGATATATTATTTTAGTTTTCATGTTATTTTTTCTTTGTGACTTTGACATGTGAATTTCCTTCCTAGTTTCTGATTCTTGTGTGAGACTCAAGCCTTCCTTTGTTGAGTTTAGATCTGCTTCTTTTTGTAAACTTTATGTGCCTTTGTAGTTTACTTGTTGGGCATGAAAAGCTGGTTGGTCTAGGCTTCAGGTTCTCTCTTTTGATTTTATATTGGAGTGGCCTGATTGCTTTTGTCTTCAGGAGTTGCCACAGAGGCCCAAGTGAGATGAGGCTCAGATGATATCAGGCTTTCTCCTAAGGTATGGGTCTCTCCAGGAAAGATGCTGAATCCGGGGACTGGGCTGGCCTAGGCGAAGGGCCCAGGATAGATGCTGGTTTCAGGAAGCTGGTGGCTGTGCCACCCAGGGAAGTAAAGGGAGGTGAGGGCAGGACCAGACCTAGAGGGTTCCTGGGGGCCACAGGGAGGAAGTGGGTCGGTCCAGATACAAAGGATCAGGGAGCAGTGGAGGCTCTGGGGCTAGAGGTTAGCCCCTGTGTCTGGGGTGCCAAGACAAGAAATGGGCCTGTACCCAGCCTAGGAGGAGAGACTCGGCGAGGGAGCTGGGAGGGTGAAAGAGGCTGGGGGAATCAAGGCGCGCTGGGCGCGCTGGACTTACCCAGGGAAGGTGCTGGTACCAGGACACTGGAGGCTGTGCAGCCCAGGAAGCAAAGGGGTATGAAGGCGGGATCTGGTCCAGAGGGCTCCTGGGGACCAGGAAAGGTGCTGGCACCAGGCGGCCCAGAGACTGTGCAGCCAGGGGAGTAAAGGGAGGTGAGTGGCCCTTTGATTTCCTTTCTCAGCATTTTATAGTACTTTAGCATACAGAACTTACATATAGCTTGTCAGACTTACATCTAAGTGTTTTCTTTTTGTACTCTAGCAGTCTACTATTTTGGAAATTTTGAGTTATAATTCTATATTTCTGGTTTTAGAAATGCGTTGGTTTTTGTATAATGACTTTGCATCTTGAAATGTTGTGAAATTCGTTTATTTGTGCCACAAAATATTTCGCAAATTTTCTAGGATTTTTCTACATTAGATAATTTTATCCTATACAAATACAAGAGCGTCCCTCCTTCATGTCCAATCTCTTTGCCTCTTAATTATTTTTCTGGCTTTACTGCACTGGCTTCTACAATGCCAGTGGGTAAGGGGTAGAAGACATCCTTATCTTGTTCCTGATCTTAAGAACATTCTCAATTTTTCACCATTAGGGATGATGACTCCTGTTGAAATTTGGCAGCTGCTCTTTAATTAAGGAAGTTCTTTTCCTTGAGTTCACGTCTGTCCTGATACTTGCCTGGAACTCACAGGGAGTTCTACTTCAGGAGGACATAACAGCTAAACTCCACAGTGAAACTTGTGAGAAAAAAAAATTAAGTTCAACCAATGTATCTGCAAGTGTTCCTAAAACAGACAACAAATAAAGAATATTTATTAAAATTCAGCAGGATCACTGAGGGTCTGTTGCATTTGATCCAAGACTGTTCCCTGTCTCTTCTTCCTCCCAGCTCAGAAAAATGGAGGCTCCACTGCAGATGTGCACAGCCCAGCACAGTGTTCCTTCACCCCATCCCTACTGTACCTCCTGAGGCTGGCTTTGGGGGGCAGGGTGTCAGCATCTCTGATTCTGCTTCAATTGCAGGCTCCGAGGCCAAGTTCCAAGTGAGTGATACTAAAAAGCTGGGTATGGTCTTGCCTTCCCTCTCCCCACTCATAGGATGGAGGCTGTGCCTTAAGTGACCTGCTACAGGCTCTGCCTCAGTCACAATGTGCTAGTGATGTTGACATCAAGGTTGTTTTTATCCCAGATCATCTGTAGTTCACAGATCAGCAGTTCCAATCCAGGACAGGTAAGCCAAGATGATCTGAGACTGTTTCCCACAGCTGTACTGAATGTTCAGCTCCTTGGGCAGGGCTCTTATTCAGAGAGAAGGACACTTGATCTCCATTCTCAGCTCAAGAGTGATGTGGTTAAAGATTTTGTTTAGGGAAAGGAACAAGCCTTAAAACAGAGAACTCTGGGTGCTGGAGAGATGACTCGGCACTTAAGAGCACCTACTGCTCTTATAGAGGGTTAGAGGATCTAAGTCCCATTCCCAGCACACACATTGAGTAGTTCACAACTACCTATAACTTAGTGCAGGGAGATCTAATGCCCTCCTCTGGCCTCTGAAGGCACTGTACTTACATGTACATACATACCCACAGTCAGACACATACACATACATGTAATTAAAAAATAATAAACATTGGTTAAAAGCACTGGCTGCTTTTGCAGAGGATCTGGATTCAAATCCTAGCACCCACATGGCAGTTAGCAACCATCCATAACTCCAGTTCCAGGGGATCCGACACCCTCTTCTGACCTCTATGGGCATTGCGAGACACAGGTGCACTTATATACATGCAGAGAATATACTCATACACATAAAATAAAAATAAAATACTAAAAAATAATTTTAAAAAATGGGTTGGAGAGGTGGCTCAGCTGTTCAGAGCACTGGCTGCTCCTATAGAGGACCTGAGTTTGGTTCCCAGCACCCATAGAGTGGCTAACAGCCATTTGTAACTCCAGTTCAAGGGACTCAAATGCCCTGTTCTGGCTTTTTTGGGTATTGTGTGCACATGGTGTACTCATATACATGCAGACAAAACACTCGTACACATAAAATAAAAATAGATTTTAAAAAATAATAATTTAGAAGCAAAAGAAGTGTAGGCTCTGGTGTAAGGAAATTAGAAAGAAATTGATATTGATGTGGTGGCACAGCCTTTAGTCCCAGCACTCAGGGGCAGAGATAAGCACATCCCTCTAAGTTCGAGGCCAGCCTGGTTTACATACTGAGTTCTAGGCTGGTAAGGCTACAGAGTGAGACCTTGTCTCAAAGAAAAAGAAGAAAGGAAGGGAGGGAGGGAGGAAGGAGGGAGGGAATTGGTAGTATAATTAGAAAAAAAAATAAGCTAACCTGTAGGTCAGCTACAGTCTGGAGCAATTTATGCTCTAGAGAATTTCTGGAAAATAATAAAGCTGTCATCTGGACTGGTGGAGATTAAGTTGGTGTAGCCAGGGATAGAGACAGTCAAAATGAGTCCTTCCAAAGCCACTGCCACCAGGGTGGTGATGATCAGAGCCAAGGTTGCACCCCTAGGAATAACATCAGAGACTTCAGACTTATGGGAACAGAAGGGGATAAACTTCACTGAAATACGCCAAATAGTCACAAACTAACAATAAGTCCCAGAGAGGAGAGACCACTGCCCACAATAGCTATGAGATTTAATCTAAAATGTCTAGTTTGGAAAAATGCAGCAACAGAAACACCCATGAGACTGGACAGAATTCAGACTTATGAAAAGATCTCAAAGTAGCCATTATACTTGAAGATCTAAAGGAAGCTACGACCAAAAGGTGAAGGATATGATAACAAGAGCACATAGAACAGAGGCTATCGATAGAGAGGTTGAAACACTTTTTTAAGTCTGAAATTGAAAAATACAATAACATAAATGAAAAACTACTAAAGGGTCTCAACAGTAGATTTTCACAAGCAAAAAGAAGAATGAGTGAACTTGAACTTGAGGGCGGGTCAATGGAAATTAAGCAATCTGAAGAAGAGAGAGAGAAAGAATGAAAAAAAATGAACAGAGATTCAGAAAAATGTGGGAAACATAGAGTCACAGTAACATTCGTATAGTGGGAGTCCCAGCAAAGGAGGAGAGAGAGAAAGGAACAGAAAAAAATATTCCAATAATGACTGAGAACTTCCACCTAGTGAAAACTCTTCAAACCCCCAAAAGAGTGGATCTCACACAGTAATTTGAATCTGCAAGGGAAGAAAATAAAAATACAAATAGAAACAATAATGTCATTATTGAGGACAGTGTAAATGAAGACTTTTCGTCTAAGAAGAAACCATTTAGAACAATATTATAGATTATATTGCTGGGCCTATATCATATAGAAAGGAAATATATTTGCTCAGAGTTAAGTTGAAACAAAACTATATAGGATCTAAAAATGATTCCAGGTGGTACCTAAATACTCAAGAACAAATAAAGAAAAGTAAAAATGAGGGGCTGGAGAGATGGCTCAGCGGTTAAGACCACTGACTGCTCTTGCAGAGGACCCAGGTTTGATTCCCAGCACCCACATGGCAGCTATGAACCGTCCTTAACTCCAGTTCCAGGGGAATCCAGAGCCCTCTTCTGATCTTTGCGACATTACACAACATGGGTGCACTCACATACACACAGGCAATACACTCATACACATAAAACATAAAATAAATAAATAATATTGTTTTAAAAAAGAAAAGTAGGAATGATAAAGAACTTAATATTTTACAAAATACAGTATTGTTCTCCAAGTAACCTTGAACTGACGCAGTTCCCATCCCTTTTTAATTTGCAGCTCTTAAGTGTAACTGTGAAGTGTACTCAGAATGGAACATCTCATGGTCAGAAGGGAGCCAGGCAGAAAAGCCTGGGCTCTGTTCCAGCCTCCAAGTAGTAGGTCTTTCTAAACTTTAGCCCAGAAAATCTTACAATCCTGAGGTATAGAACTTCAAGGGTCCTTCAGCACAGGAAACAGAATTCCATCTTTCCCAAGAAGCTGTCTTGTGTCATAGGGGAAGGGCTGATAATGAATATTGGGAGTCTGATGCCCCTTGCAGCTATCTATAAATAATAAACCTACTTCATAGAGTTTATGTGGAGCATAAGAAGTGTGTGCGGTTTGCCAGACTGAGACAAATGAAGGTGTTTGACGAGGTGTGCTACCCTCCTCCCTTCCCTCAGTTTTGTTAAAGACATAAAATTTTATAAAACGATCACTGTAATAATGCATGTTTGTGTTTTAACACAGGTGTAACATAGGTAGCAATAATACCACAGTAACTTCACAGCGGTGATGTGTACACCTCACTGGAATGAGGGAACATAACTACAGATGATGTGATAAATGAAGACATTTAAAGTAATCCCAAGAATAAACCAAGAAAATAACTCAAGAAAAATCCAGTAAAAATAAAGAAATTTAAAATTCTAATTTAAAAATATTGAAATGCAGGACTGGAGAGATGGCTCAGCGGTGAAGAGCACTGGCTGTTCTTGCAGAAGACCTGGGTTTTGGATCCCAGCACCCACATGGTGGCTAACAACCATCAGTAACTCCAGTTCCAGATGATCTGATGCCCTCTTCTGTCCTCCTTGGGCATTGCATGACACAGGTGTACTTGCATACATGCACACAATACATACATACATATAAAACAAAAGTAAAGCGAAAAAATTGAAATGCAAAATAAACAGCAAGAACGACCAGTAGGTAAACCAAAAGGGCAGAAGGCTTAAAGAAAACAGATGGTGGCTGTAAACCCAACTGTATTGATAATAAGATTAAATGTGCATGGATTAAATAATCCAACCAAAAGGCTGAGATTTTCATAATAGAAAAATTTAAGAAAAAACTATATGCTATCTCAAAAGACAATTTTTTACTCAAAGATATAAAAAGATTGAAAGTAAAGAGCTGGAATGACACATCTTCCAACCAACAACCAAAGGAAATCTGGAAATACAGCTATATCAAGATCAGATGAAATAGGAGAGATGCCTCAGTGGTTAAGAGCAATGACTGCTCTTACAGAGGACACAGGTTCAGTTCCCAGAACAGATATGGAGGCTAAGAACCATCCACAGCTCCAGTTGCAGGGGAGCTGATGCCCTCTTCTGGCTTCCACAGGCATTGCACACACAGATGCACTTACATGTAGGTGAAATACTCATACACATAAAATAAAAAATTAATAAATCCCCCAATTTAAAGATAATATAAAATAGAATATATCATGAAAAGGTTATTGTAAATAAAAGATATTTTATCACAGCAAAAGGTCAATCCATCCAGAGCACCTAATAACAGAGCCACAAAATATAAAAAGTAAAAACTATGAAAAATGAAGAAAGCAATAAATAATTGGATAATAATACTGAGAAACCTCAAAATCCACTTTCAACAATGAGTAGAAGAACTGGTTGGCTGCAAGGGGAAATAGGAGACTTCAACACTGTGTCAACTGGACTTAGTTGGTATTTATAGGTATTCTGCTATCAATTGAAAAATACACATTCTCCTTAACTGCACAGGGATCAAAACAAACCCTGATAAATTTTAAAGGATGGAACCAGGTGAAATATATTCTCTTACTGCATAATACAAACTTATAAATCACAAAAAATACATAAAAGTAGAAGAGAGACTATTAGGAGATGGGAGAGGGACTAGAGGGAGCAGACGATAAGTGAGGCTTATGGGCAGGGAAAATAAATACAATTCAAGTGCCTCGTATACATGGCAATGTCATAGTGAGTGAAACTCCTGTTTTGTACAACAAATACATACTAACAAAAATTAGAAATAAATGTAAGAAACTCATAGATGTGTGAAAATCAGGCATTACCCCTATTTAGCCTGTGAGTCAAAGAAGAAATTTAAAAAGTAAATTAGAAAATACCTTAATATGAAGGAAAACACAACATATCCAAACTTACAGAGCGAAGGCAAGTTAAGGCAACTGCAGCTAAGATGATGCTTACAGGCAAATTTATAGCTATAAACTCCTATCTTAAAAAATAATAAAGGACTAGATATGTAGCTTAGTGGTAAAGTACTGTTCTAGCATGCCCAAAGACCTGGGTTTGATCCCCAGCACTGCCCAAAGAAGGGAAAAGAAGAAAAGGAAGAGGAGGAAGATTTAAAATCACTCTAATCTTTAACCTTCAGCCAATGGAAAAAAGAACAAACTAAACCTAAAGAAAAAAAGAAGTGATGAGAACCAAAGTGGAAATCAGTCAAGAAGAGAACAGAAAAATAGAGAAAAAAATCAGTGTGTTAGATAGTTTCAGTTGTCAACTTGACACAACTGGGTAGAGGGAGTCTCAGTTGGAGAACTGTCTCCATTGAATTGGTCTGTGACAATGTCTGCGGGGTATTTTCTTGATTGTTGAGTGATGTGGGAGCACCCAGCCCACTGCGGGCGGTGCCACCCTTTGGCTGGTTGTCCTGTATTATATAAGAAAGCAGGCTGAGGATGGGCTGGGGAAGCAAGCCAGCTCCTCCAGGTTACTGGCCTGAATTCCTACCTTGGGCTCCCTCAGTGATGAACTGTGACCCAGGAGATGTAAGCCAAATAAACCCTTTCTTCCCCAAGTCAGAGTGTTTTGTCACAGCAATGGAGAAAGAAACTGGAATAATCAGTAACACCAAAAACCAGTTTTTTGAAAAGGTTAATATTGGTAAACTCTTAAGTTACAATGATAATTTAAGAAAAGAGGACTCAAATTAGTAGAAACAAAACTCAAAGTTGAGATATTACTACTGCCTTTATAGAAATAAATAAGGGCTACACTAAGCCTCATGAGGTGAGTCCAGGAAATTAGATAGCTTAGGTGAAACAGATATTTCCAAGGACGCAAACTATCAAAAGTGACTCAGCAACAATGTGAACAGATTTATAACAAATAGATAATAAATAGATAATTAAAATATACATACTAACCTATCCCAAGCCTACAGGGCCCTACTAGTGAATTCTACCAAAATTTATGTGCACATGTGTGTGTGTGTGTGTCTGTGTGTGTGTCTGTGTGCGTGTGTGTGTGGTGTGTGTGTGTGTGTGTGCATGTGTGTGTGTGCGTGTGTGTGTGTGTGTGTGTGCATGTGTGTGTGTGTGTGCGTGGGTGTGTGGTGTGCGTGTGTGTGCATGTGTGTGTGTGCGTGTGTGTGTGTGCATGTGTGTGTGTGTGTGTGTGCATGTGTGTGTGTGCATGTGTGTGTGTGCGTGTGTGTGTGTGTGTGTGTCTGTGTACATGTGGGAAGGTATACATACATGTGTATGTGCACTTGGAGGTCAGAGATCAATCAGGTGTCTTCCTCTACATTATTTTTTGAGACAGGACCTCTTTCTGAATCTGGAGCTCACGTAGACTACCTGGCCAGCGACGTAGAGATCCTTCTGTCTCCATCTCCCCAGCACCTGCATTAAAGACACTTTTACATGAGTGCAGGGGATCCAACCTCAGCTCTAACTGAGCCTTCTGTTCTGGTTTGCTTTTCTGATGTGAAAAACACTGTGACCAAAAGCAGCTTTGGGAAGAAATGGTTTATTTCACCATACAGGTTATAGTCCATCACTGAGGGAAACCAACTCAAGGCAGGAGCTTGAAGCAGAGACCACAGAGGAATGCTGCTCACTGGCTCGCTTCTCCTGGCTTTCTCAGCAAGGTTTCTTATACAGCCCAGGCTCACCTGTTCAGGGATGGCACCGCCCACAGTGGACTGGGCCCTCCTTCATCAATTCGTAATTAAGAAAATGCCCCACAGACACTCTGACAGATCAATCTGATGGCAGAAATCCCTCAACTGAGATTCCCTCTTCCCAGGTGTGTCTTTGTGCCAAGCTGACAAGAGCTATAACACCATCTCTTCGGTCCTCCAGCCTTTAAAATATTTTATTTATTATTTTTATTTTATGTGTATGCATGTATTGCCTGCATGTAGGTAAGTGCACCTATGTCGTGCAATGCCTGCAGAGGACAGAAGAGGCTGCTGGAGCCCCTGTGACCGGAGTTACGGACAGTTGTTAGCTGCCATGTGGGTGCTGGGATTCGAACCCGGGTCTTCTGCAAGAACAGCCAGTGTTCTCAACTGCTAAGCCATCGCTCCAGCCCCGAGTCCTCCAGACTTTTAAAGAAGAAACAACACTTACTCCTCAAGCACTATTGGAACAGTCACCACAAATTCTTCAAAAAAGGAAGGGAAAAAGATACTTTCAACATTCTTAAATAAGACCAACTTTACCCCGATATCAGCACCAGCCAGAAATTCTTACAAGAAAAGAAAAATACTGACCTCTTAGGAAAACAGATGCAAAAGAAGCTCAAAAACATCTCCTTTCAAACCAAATCCATCAACACATAAAAAGAATTTACATTAGATGAAGTGAACAAGTGTTATATCTATCATAGGAATGCAAGGTTGGCTGGTCATCTGAAAATCAATGGATGTGATATACCATATTAATACAATAAAAAGAGAGACCTGCATCATCATCTCACTAAGCACAGAAAAAGTATTTGGAAAAAATCCAACAGTCTTGCAAAATTTTTAAAAAAGAACACTCAACAAGCTAAAGATTGAAGGTAACTATCACAGCCCCTCTAAGGCCATCTACACATAACACAGTTAACATCATTCACAACAATGAAAGGGAAATGTTTTATGCCTTTAATCAGGAGCAGATCGAAGATACCCATCTCACTTTGAATCAGGACCATCATTCAGTAAGGAGGACATCTGGTTAGAGCCAGGGTCTACAGGCAACATAGACTCAGAGTCCCAGTGCTGCATCAGACATCAGGAAGGACTGTACAGGGGTGGGATCATATTTGCAGCCAATCTGTGAGGATAAGACCAGCATTTAAGACCCAAACTTGCAGAGGGCTTCCTTTGGGTGGAGCCAGCATTCACAACCAGAGACACTCAGAGGTGTGACCAGCCTCTATGACTTTACCTGTGAAGGGCCACCCACTGACTAAATGACATCTATAACCTGATATCAAAAAGGACAGCCTGGACAAGAACAATATTCGCAACTGGACCCTTGAGGGATTGTCCAGAAGTATGACCAGCACCTGAGATCTGACCTTTCATCTATTTGAATTTTCCTCCCCTGTTTTTTTTTTAATCGACCCAATACTAATTGCTAGTCTCTCTCTATTTTTATATTTTCATTCATACTCACAGTGACTAATATATTAGGATACCCAGTATGGTCATTGTCCCTGTCCCTCCCAAAATGACTAGCACAGAAAGAGTGATTGCTTTTTATTTGACTACTACTGTATTTTCAGGGTGGGCCTATACTTTGATAATGGTTGCTTTTTATTTGACTACTACTGTATTTTCAGGGTGGGCCTATACTTTGATAATGGTTGCTTTTTCAGGCAACATTCTATTCTCAGGGGAGTCCTGGGATTAAGCTTCATGCCTCCAAACGTCAGTCTATCAGAGGAAATGACAATTCAACCGTACTAGCAACTAGTCCCTCCTAAACATTGTGAACATTTTCTCTGAAAGGATAGGAGTGATTTTAAAAGGCTCAACCAATGACCTAAGCCCAGACCCAAGTCCCAAAAACAAAAATACAAGAAACTTAAACCAAATCAATATAACCCAAAACTAGTCAAAAGAAGTAAAGATCACATTACATCCATTAAGGGTACAATACATCAAGAGGACATTGCCGTTTTAAACATATATGCACCGAACAAGGGTGCACCTAATTTCATGAAACAAATTCTACTAGCTTTAAAGCCACAGATTAATCTAGCACACGCTAATATTGGGTGACTTCAATACCCCACTCCCACCATCAAGCAAGTCATTCTGACAAAAAGCAAATAAAAAAACTTCTGAGGTTAGTGACATCAGAGATCAAATAAACCTAACGGACATTCCACTCAAAGATTCAGGATACACATTCTTCTCAGCGTCCTGTAGAACTTTTCTCTAAAACAGAAAGCAAATCTTAACAGATACAAGAAAACTGAAATAATATCTTGTGTTCTTTCTGATCACAATGGAATCAACAGCAAAAGAAACTATAGGATGTCCACAAACTTACAGAGATTAAACAATACACTCTTGAATGAGAAGAGGACCATTCAAGAAATCAAAACAAAAATTAAAAATTCCTGAAATGAAATAAATAAAATTAAAACATATCATAACAAAACCTATAAAAATGGGCTGGGGAAGATGACTCAGTAAGTTCTTGCCATCAAATTTGGATCCCTAGCATCAATACAAAAATGCAGGTGTGGTGGTGTGCACCTGTAATCCTAGCCCTGGGGAAGCAGAGACAGGAAGATACTGGGGGCTCTGCGGCCAGACAGTCCAGCCAATCAGGAAGCTCCACGTTCAAAGAAAAACCACCTTGTCTCAAAAAAATAGGATGGATGGAGAGCAATCGAGGAAGACACCCAACCTCTGGCCTCCACATGCGTGCATGCATATGTATTCACACACATGTGCACATATGAACACATACACTCTCACATAATGTTTCTGAAAAACATAAACTATAATAAAAATGGTTCTATGGGGGAAGTTTATAGCTATAAATGAATACATTAAAACACAGAGAGGCTAGAATGGTGGCTTGTGCCTTTAGTCCCAGCATTCGGGAGGCAGGGACAGGCAGATCTCTGAGAGTGAGGCCAACCTGGTCTACATAATGAGTCCAGGTCAGCTGGGACTACAGGGAGACTCTGCCAGGGGAAAAAAAGCAAAACAGAACAAAAATCAGAGCGATCTCAAATAAATAACTTAATGGTGCACCTTAGGGCCTTGGAAAAATATAAACAAGTCAAACTCCAAATCAATAAAGAGAAAGAAATCAGAGCAGAGATAAATGAAATGGAAACAAACAATAGCAAAACTACAGCAAATCAAAGAAACAAAGAGGTTTTTTTTAAAGTTATAAATAATGGATAAATCCTTAGCCAAACTAACCAAAAGGAAGAGAGAAAAGACCCAAAGTAATAAAAATTAAAATGAAAAGGGAATCATTACAACAGAGACAAATGAAATTAAGAAAGTCATTAAGATAAACCTTAAAACATAATCCATTATTTTGGATAACCTTAAAAAATGGATAAACTTCTAAATACATATGACTACAAAAATTAAACCAGGATGGCATAAACAATTTAAACAGATCTGTAACAGTGATATTGAAGCAATAATAAAAACAAACTCAACTAAAAATGTCCAGAACCAGATGGACTCATTGCTGAAGTCTATCAGAACTTTAAAGAGCTAACACCAATGCTTGTCAAACTATTCCATAAAATAAACAAGAAAAAAATGCTACCAAATTCTTTTCACAAAGTCAGTATTACGCCGATACCAAAACCAGATAAAGGCACAACAAAAAAAAAAAAGAAAATTATAGGTCATCCGCCTAATGAATACAGACACAAAAATTCTCAACGAAAGCTTGCAAACAAAATTCAAAAACACCTGATCAAGCTGAACTCCTTCCAGAGCTGCAGGGGTGGTTTAACATATACAGGCCAATAAATGTAATGCCTCACATAAATGGTCTTAAGGACAAAAGTCACATGTTTATCTCAGTAGATGAGAAAAAAGGCTTTTAACAAAATCCAACATCCCTTCATGGCAAGAGCCCTAAAGAGAGTAAGAAACATATGTTCACACAATAAAAGCTATAGAAAACAAGCTATATTCAACATCATACTAAATGGGAAAAACCGAAGCATTTCGACCAAAATCAGGAACAAAGCAGAGCTGTCTAGTTTTTACACTCTTACTACTGCTTGAGATCTTTGCTAAGGCAACAAGCCAAGAAATGGAAATAAAATAGATACAGATAGGGAAGAAGGATATCAGAGTGTCTTTATTTACAGAGGATATGATTCTAAACACAAAAGGCTTTAAAGACCAGAACATGCTGAGCTCTTATAAATTGCAGGATACAAAATTAACACAAAAGATCAATCAATGGTCTTCATATGTACCCCAAACAAACATGGTGAGGGAGAAATCAGGGATGCAGTCTCACTCACAACTGCCTCAAAACAAAATACCTTGGAGTAAACCTGTCTAAGGAAGATCTCCCACACTCATGGATCAGTAGGATTAACAATCTGAAAATGCCATCCTGCCAAAAGCAATCTATAGGTTCAAGGCAATGCCCATCAAAATTACAATGCAATTCTTCACAGAAATATTAAAAAAGTTTATACAGAAGTACAAAAGACCCTGATTAGCCAAAGCAATCCTAAGCAAGAAGAATTCTGATTGGTTAGGCATACTGGCACATGCTTTTAATCCCAGAACTCTGGAGGCAGAGGCAGGCAGATCTCTGCGAGAACAAGGTCAACCTGGTCTACAGAGTGAGTTCCAGGCCAGGTAGGGCTACAAGGAGACCCTGTGTCAAAAAACAAAACAACAAAATGAACTGCTGGAGGGATCACCATATCTGATTTCAAGCTATGCTACAGACTCAGATACACATCCACACAGCTACAGCCACCTGAGTCTTGACAAAGATGTCAAAAATATACATTGGAGAAAAGCAGTCAGTGGTGCTAGGAAAATTAGACATCTACAGGTAAAAGAATAAAACTAGACCCTATCTCTAACCCTTCACAAAAACCAGTCCAAATAGATTTTTAAAAATCCTTAACATAAGACCTGAAACTATTTTAAGAAAACATCAGAAGAACACCTCAAGATGTAGGCATGGACTTTCTGAATAGGACTTCTGTCACTCAGGAAATAATGCCAACAATTGATAGATAAGACTTCATGAAATTAAAAAGCTCCTGAACAACAGAGGAAACAGTTAATAGAGTGAAGAGATGGCCTACACAATGGGACAAAATCTTTGCTAGCTGTACATCCGATGGAGGATTACTATCTGGAATGTACGAAGAACTCAAAAAAACATATCAAGAACTAAAATCATAAATGAGCTAATGAAATGAACAGGCCATTCTGAAAAGATGAAACACATATGACTGATCACCAGCCATCACAGAAATGCAAATCAAAACTACATGACAACTCCAACTTACCCCAGTCACAATGGCGGTCATTAAGAAAAACAGTAACAATGAATTCTGGCTGAATTGAACAAACAAGAACTCTGAAAGACTGCTGGGAGAATTTGAAATTACTCCAGCCACGATAGCGGTCAGTGCGGGAGGTTCTCAAGAAGCCAGCTGTATCATCCCTGGATATCCCTGGATACCCCCAAAGACTCCAAGACATCAGTGATTATTGCAGCACTGTTCCCAATAGCTATGGAACCCTATGAGGAGGGCTCCAGTTTTCTCTGGTCTTGACCCCGGAAGCAGATTCAGTTCTCATGCTCCTGAAAGAGAACATTCAGTCAGGACACAATTGTGCAGTAAATAGCCAAAAGCTCAATTAGAGCAAGCAGGAAAGCAAGAACACATTGCTTAGAAGAAGAGAGGCTGGGCCAAGCAGATCCTGGCAGGCACCAAGCTTAAATCTCTCTCCTCCCTGTTTTCCCCCTCCCTCCTGCCTCCCCCAAGGTGGGCACTTTAAGGAAAGGGGTGTTATCTTCATGGAAGTCCATTTTATCCAGAATTCATTCTCCTATAAATAGACGTATAAGATGCTAGAATAAGTATAGTGACTTATAAGTACCCCTAAAGTTGAAGAACTTACTAGAGAAAAGGGTAATGGCCTTCAGCATGTTCTCTGGAGAGGAAGACATAACATGGTTCCAATCTGACTTCACTAGCGTGGATTACTGTCATCCATTCCATTTGGGGGCCCTGAGCTGGTCCATTTGACATTGACCATCACAAATTTATTTTTACATCCCATTTCATTTATCCTCCACTACTAACTATTTTTATGGCCCATCTAGAGAGCCCACTGACACCTATGTTTTGGGGACCTGTGGGTCGTCCTTCCCAGAGCTAACTTCTGGCCTAACAGAGCCAATCTAGGTATCCAACAATAGAAGAATGGATAAAGAAAATGTGATATAGGGGATGGAGAGATGGCTCGGTAGTTAAGAGCACTGGCTGTTCTTCTAGAGGACCCAGGCTTGATTTCCAGCACCCACATGGTGGCTCACAACTGTCTGTAACTCCAGTTCCAGGGGATCCGATGCCCTCTTCTGGCCTCCAATGGCTTTGCATGACATAGATGCACTTTCATATATGCATGCAAAACACTCATACATGCAAAATAAAAATAAATCTAAAAATTTTTAAGAAAATGTGGTTTATGTACACAATGGAATTTTTCATCCATGAAGAACAATATTATATCCTTCATAAGAAAATGGATGGAACTGGAGATAATCCTATTAAGCAAAATTAAGCCAGTCTCATTAGATTCCTAGATTCTATACAGGTACAACTAACATATATGTATATATAACAGGAAAATAGAAGAAAAACTTTAGAAAAACAAAGAGGACTAAAGGAACGGGGAGAGAAAGAGATATTTGAGTAATATCATCAGCAGACAGCGTATATGAAATTAAGTGATAAATTAAAGGTAGAATTAATTTTACTTTATCCTCATTTATTCCCTTTCTGGAACTCTAATTTTCCATCAGGTGTCAAATTACTTCTGAAGGCTTCTCTAACTTTCCCTGGAATGTAAGTCTTTGGGGCATAAATTCCCTAATTTTCCTGTTTGCCTAAGAAAACTCTCATCTTCTATGTCTGGACCATAGTTTCACTGGTGTAGAATTCTAGGTAGAACTTTCTTTCTCTCAGCATTTTTTTTCTACTGTCTTTTCGGGTATCACCCCATTTTCTTCTGGTTTACATGATTCTTGACAATAAATCCCTTCATTCCTTTCTGATAATACTTTTGTTTCCCTCTCTGGCTGCTTCTGGAATGTTCTTTATCTTCTGTTTTCAGTGGATGGGATGTAACATATCTGCTTAATTTTTGTTCTAACTTTTGAGGCTAGGTGCATTTGACTTGCTTGATGTTGTCTGAGATTTTTGGATTTGCAGTTTAGTAACTGTCACTAACGTAGGACATTTCTCAGCCTTATTTCTTCAAATACTTTTTCCATTCCATATCCTTTCTGTCTTCCCCTCCCAGGATTGCTTACAATGCACGGAGCATATTGGTTGGCATTGTCTCCTAACTCCTGGTGCTGTGTTCCGTTTCCTTTGGCTGGCTGGCTTGTGTCTTTCCTTCCTCTGTCTTACACTAAGGTGATCTCTTTTGGCCTGCCTTTAAGTTCACTCCACTCTGACATTTCCTGTTCCCTCCGTTGTCCTGTATACTGATAAGCCTATCAAAATCTTCATCTGTGTTGCTGTGTTCCAAGCACTGACATTAACATTCCTCTCATAACCCACTCTTTTTCTGAAACTGTGCCTCTGATCTTACATGCCATTCATATTTCCATTACATTCTTTAAATATCCATCTGTAAACCAGGTGTAATGGCACATGCTTTTAATCCCAGCACTAAGTGGGCAGAGGCAGACAGATCTCTATGAGACTGAGGCCAGCCTGGTACACATAGGGAGTTCCAGGCCAGCAGGGTCTACAGGGAGACCCTGTCTGAAAAAAAAGAAAAAGAAAACGTATCCATCTTTAACTGTAAGGATCCCTCTCTGATAGCTCCAGCACCCGGATCATACCTTTGTCTGGTTCTGTTAATTGTCTCGTCTCATGGAAGCGTGTTGGTTTCTCCTCTTCTTTCTATGCCAGTCTTGAAACAAGACATCCTGTGCACAATCTGAACCACATGTCTTCTTTGCTTGGAAAGCGGTGGGCACACCTTTCCCTTTGCTGAAATGTTAATGTGGGTTTTGTATTACATCCTATAAGGAGCTGACTCAATGGAGGCTGCTTTTGTAATCCCTTTCCAGGTGGCAGAGGCCTCAGAGTCCTCTATTTTAACTATAGCAGTCACCTGTTCTAAAGGCCTGAGTTACAGCTTCTGGGATCAGTCCTTCCCTCTTCCCTCACAGCTACAGGACTGTTTCCTGTCCTCTTATTCCAGATGCAGTAATTTTCCTAGTGCCTTACCTGTGGTAGTGTTTCCAGCCTTTTCTCTGCAAACTAAGACTTTTGTTCCATAGGAAAGATGTGAAAGAAAAGCCCAGGTGAAGCACTGTGGCCTTCTTGCAGTGATCGTTCCCTCCTTCAGGCAGGCACAAAGGAAACTAGGGTTCTCCCCATCTTCCCCAGGAGTGCCTGGTAGGGCTTATAGGAAAAAGGTGGCACTGGGATATTCAGGCTCCCATGAAGCACTCTCTGGGCTCCCCTCCAGCCCACACTCAGCCTCTACCAATTTGTCTACACCTCCAGTTAATCCTCCCAGTCGAGCTAGGCAAGTGTTACATCCTTCCTCTCCCTGCAAGTTCTGATTTAGGGTGAGGTGGTTCTGCACCTCAACTCTGTGTCACCACAGCAGAAGTTACTTGCGGCTTGTCCACTTCTTCCTACATGAATGGGAGGGGACACTTTTCCCAGCCCTGCATACCTCTCAAGTTTCATGACACATATCTTAAATCTATAATGTTTTGGAAAGAGGGCTCATCTTTTTTGTTTTCCCCATTAACTTTTTGATCAATTGAGAGCTTGTTTGGAGGGTCTATCAGGGGAGCGCAGCTACTCGTATACCCTCGACCGAAGACTGGTCCTCTTCTACCCGGGAAAGCCGTCTTCTTCAGCCGAGTGCGCAGCTTTGGGAGGGACACACGTGGAGCATTGAGGGAGGAAGGGGACACCCGCCTAGCCAGCCAGATCAGCCGAATCAACCCTGGTGATCAATGGGGTGACAGATGTCGCAGCCAGATCGCCTTCACATCCACTTTTTGATCAATTGAAAGTATTCAAGGAACCCCACACCCTCACTGAGTCTCAGGGTTACAGAGATGGCTCAGTGGTTAAGAGTGGTTAAGGTGGCAGCTCACAACCACCTGTAACTCCAGCTCCAACTGACCTGATGCTCCCTTCTGGCCTTTGTGGGCACTACATGGGTATGGTGCACATAAATTCACCCAGGTAAATACATACAAATAAATATTTGATCAGTTGAAAATATTCAAGGGACTCTATACTCTTACTGAGCTTTCACTCTGAAACCTTTCAATTTATCCCAAGGTCCTGACAACAGTTCTGTTCCCTGTGCTCTAACTTCCACATGCTTCTATGAGGCTTTGTTTGTTTGTGATTTTTTATTTATTTCTTTATTTATTATCTTTATTTTATGTGTATGAGGTTTTGCCTGTATGTATTTAAGTGCATCTGTGTGGTATAATGCCTTTGGAAGCCAGAAGAAGGGGGTCAGATCCCCTGGAACTGGAATTCCTGATTGTTGTTAGCTGCCATATGAATGTTGGGAATGGAACCCAGGTCCTCTGCAAGAGCAGCCAGTGCTCTTAACTCCTGAATCATCTCCCCAACCTTATGAGGCTGGGTTTTAATCAGCCTTTACTTTTTAAAGTATTTTCTAATTTTGTATTTACTGTTGCATCTTGTAACCCTTGGAGTTTCTGAAGCATCCATTTTTTTTTCATTTCATTGCCAATCAATTCTTTTTAAACTCATCTTTCTTTTGTAGGACCTTGCCAGTTGCTGCCAACAGCAGCCAGCACACTGTAAACATCTCCTTCAGACTCTCTCCAGGAGCTCTGTGTTTGCTTTCTGTTTCCCAAATCACTGCAGGTGATAACTTTGCCAAATGTTTTGCCATATCACAACACAGTGCTCCTTCCTTCTGGCTCCTGACATTTCCTCCCTGCTCAATGCCTGCTGTAGTTTGGATCTGAAACACTCCCCTCAAAGACTAGTGCCAAAGGTGTGGTCCCTAGTAGAAGGCACTATTGGGAGGTGGTGGAATCCTTAGGAGGTGGTGCCTAGTGGGAAGAAGTGAGGTCATTGGGGATGTGCCCCTGAAGAGAAGACTGGGACTCTGGTCTCCTCCTCTTCTTCCTTTTCTCTCTTGCTATCTGGTTGTCGTGAGATACACAGGCATCCTCCACCTTACCCTCCCACCATGATATACCATGCCACCATAGGCCAAAAACAAATGGACCAAGCAACTATCAAATAAAACCTTTGGAACCACAGTGGGTAGGCCGGGGTGGCTGGAGGGATGGCTCAGAGTACTGGCTGCTATTGCAGAGAACCTGGGTTCAGTTCCCAGGTTCAATTCCCATTCACCTACATGGTATCCCAGCACCCACATGGGAGCTAACAACTGGCTGTAACTCCAGCTCCAAGGGATAACTCCTGTTCTTCTGACCTCTATGGGCATTGTACAACATGTGTTCACTTACATACATGCAGATAATGCACTCATACACATAAAAAAAATCATTTAGATAGGTATTTTGTCACAGTGTCGGAAAGCCAACTAACGTCCTACCCCACTCTAGTCAAAGCGCCATGCATTTGATTTTGGATTTTTTCTGGTACAGATTTCCACAGCATTCATGGGAGGCTATGTCAGTAAGCACTCTCCAAAGATCTAGAAACTGAGGTTTTTCTTTTCTCTCACCTATCATGGCTGGCTGGCTGGCTGAGGCCTCTGCTCTGGGTCTCCTCATTCTTGGTCCCAGGCTCAGAGCCCTCAGTACCTGGAACTTTTAAAGTCTCCTACCTGAAGTGATACCCCTAACTTCCCCTTATATAGTGTAGGGCACACCTAATCTCCTGTGATTCTGTACCATTTCCTATGTACCATTGCTTCCAACAGAGAAAACCAGAGGCATCTCAGATAGACAGTGCCTCCAGGACCCAGAAAACTCCTGCTCGCCTCCCACCCACTTCTGATTCAAGCACTCAGAGTGCTAGTCTTCGCGCCTGGTTCTAGAACTGAGATTGTGGACAATCAGAACATCAGGCGCCCTGACCCTGTGGACGTGCTCAGAAGAGAGCTCATGACCAAGCTGGCCCGATAAGGCTCATATCCAAGCCTCCTGTGGAATTTCAGGACAGTGTCCCTCTCTGGTGGTCATGGAAAATATGAACATGGAACTGGCAGGAGGTACCAAGGGCTCAACATATCGCCTACAGTCTCCACTGGAAAGCCCGATCGGAGCAACGTGGGAAGGTGCGACAAAGGGGAAGAGGGAACAAACCTCTGAGCTTAGCCTTCCCTGACCCACACAAGGACTGTTTGGCTACAGGAGCCAATAAATCCCTTCTTGGCCACAGATGGATGCCGTTGCCTACACCTGCTAGAATCCTGAACATGCTTCCTTCCAGGCGTGTGGTCATTCAGCGCTCATGAAGCAAGCCTCCTCTATCCCAGAGGACTGGCACCCTCTTAGGAGACCACCCAGACAAGCCTGGGAAAGCGACCTCCCACATGCCCTGAAAGAGCAAGTAGGCCAAAGACCCAGCAGGATAGATATGCAACACCAACCTCAGACCATCAGGTTTAAAGGCACCAAATCAATAGAAAGTCATTAAAAATCAATCCCGTGACAATGAATGCTCCAGTGTGCTCGCCCTGGATCACCACTTCCAGCCTTTAATGCTGGAATCATTTCCCATTGATATGCGTAGCATATGCCAATTTAAATTTATTGAAACACTTCACATTTTTAAGTGCTTAAATTTGGAAAAGATGAGCTTTATGGACCAGCATAGTGTGGAATGATCAGAAATGTTAAAAATGTGTTGCACTTTTTGTCATTTACAAAAAGGTTAAAGAGTAAGGTTTATGAAATTCTAAATGCTTTCAAATCACAGACTGGTTTTGTGGTCCAGGGAAGTATTTGAATGTGGCATCCTGGGGAACCTGATCTACCCTCCAGCTTGCCCACAGTGATAGACCATGTTTTTAAAAAATAGACCTTACCCCCAGAGGGAGTCATGTAACAGATCATTTTAAAATGAATACTGTGCTCCTTTTCATTTCTTATTTAATTCACAGGCAACGTGGGCTTCTGATAAGCACAATATTACGATGATTCCAAATATTTAGCAAAACTCGTATTCTTAAAAGAATTCCACTCTGTCAAATTAAAACTCATTTAAAAATTTGAAGTGATTTTAATTGGTCTTCTCTTCAGGCCGGGAGAAAAAAAATCTTACTTCACTTTTAAGAACATTAATTTTTTGTTTTGCCCTGCTTGTTAAAGACGCGTGGGTAAAGTTACTGCAATCAGTTCTGTGATTTCAGGAACCGAATCTTAATCTCGCATAGTAAACACTGATCAACCTGCAGAATCTCAAGCTGCTGTCAGGAACAGGCAATTTGGTGTTCCCTCTGTCTCTGGGGACTGAAACACCCACCCCTCCTCTTTGCAGGCTGAGGACCCAGATCCTAACACCACCACAAATGAAGGCAGGAAGGACTTCGGGGGCTTCTTATTGGGCTGGATTCTGCTTTCTGTATCACACTCTCTCTGTGAATTTTATTCAGGATACCTATAATATTTTATCGCCATGATCCATGGTCTGAATGTGACTTAGCGACAATGCTGACACCCACATTTGCTGACCTTGTCTTTAAAAAAGTGTTTGTCGTTAAAGAGATAAACATTTTCTGCCTCTGATGATTAATTTAAAAAACTCACTTGGGGGCCAGTGAGATGGTTCAGCCAGTAAGGGTGCTTGCTGCCCAAGCCTGACCACCTGAGTTCAATCCTGGGAACCTCATGATAGAAGGAAAAAATGGACTCCACAAAGTTGTCTTCTGCCCTCCACTTGTGGACCATCTCTCTCTCTCTCTCTCTCTCTCTCTCTCTCTCTCTCTCTCTCGCTCTCACACACACACACACACACACACACACACACACATTCGATCAGTGTGAAAAAGCTCACATGTTCTAAGGGTAATCCAATGTGAACTACGCAGAAATGAAGAGGATCTACGTACAGAGGATCATCCCACACCCTGTACTTGCCAACTCGTTGGCATTCCTCTCTGCCTGTATTACTTAGCAACTTTTTATTTATTCATTGATTTGATTTCTGAGAGCCTCACTTTCTAGTCTAAGCTGGCCTAAAACTTGTGCTATAGTTCAGGAAGGTCTTGAACTTCTGATCCTCCTTCTGCCACTTGGAGAATACTTCTTCCACCTGGTTAGAAGCATGCAGCACTGCTCTTGGTTCTCCTCCTGGTTTGCCTTTCACTGTAAACTCCCACTGGTTGGAGAGATGGCTCAGTGGTTAAAAGCACTGGCTGCTCTGGCAGAGGACCTGGGTTTGGTGCCCAGCACCCACATGGTGGCTGACAACTGGAGTCTGTAACTCCAGTGCCAGGGGCTGGAGAAATGGCTCAGTGGTTAAGAGCCTTGACTGCTCTTGCAGAGGACCCGGGTTCTATTCCCAGCACCCACATGGCGGCTAACAACCGTCTGTAACTCCAGTTCCAGGGGATCCAGTGACCTCTTCTGACCTCCCAAGGCATTACACAACAGGGGTGTACCTATGAGGCAATGCACTCATACACGTTAAATAAAAAATAAAAACTTAATAACTCCAGTTCCAGAAGATCTGATGTCCTCTTCTGCACAGGCATTGCACACACTTGGTATACATCCATACACGCAGGCAAACCACTCACTCATACTCATAAAATAAACACATGATCTTTTAAGTTTAAACTTCCACTGGTTCCTGGGAGCCTGGCTCTGCCTCATGGGCGCTCAGTGACTCCCAGATAACTGAGCCCCATCTTCGTCTGAGCACATCAACACTCATCCTCCATAGCCATGAAGTGGCTCCTGGAGGGTGTGGCAATTCAGGTGCCTCTTGCCTTGGAGTTAAGGAGTCACCAGCTCCCGACATCTTACTATCAGCTTCTGGGACAGAAAGGGAAAAGAAAAAATATAACTTCTATCCAGTGAATCACTTTATCAAGAAAATTCCACAAGAAATTGGTTGTTACCTGCAGGTAACAACTGGTTTGTTAGCTAATAGCCAGGGGCAAAGCCAAGGCCAGTTACAACTCCAGCTGTCCAGTCATTAACTGCAGTAAAGGCTGATTCGGAGGAGGTTATAGCCATGATAAAATATCCTCAAAAGATTATAACAGCAATAGTGTATGGGGGAAAAAAAGGTCTTAGTGGCTGCGGTATGACTGAATGGCTGCATTTGAAAAATTGGCCGCTCCCTGGCGGTTCATAACCGATTTTCCACCAGTCAAGAGCAAGTTGTGCTCTGTTAGGTTTATTGTACAAGGCAATAAAAATATTGGCCAGGTTAAATTGTCAGCGTGTTATGGCATTAACCATTCTTTTACTGTGTTTAATTTAAGCGTTACGATGATTCATTATGGAAGAACGTGTCCCATGCAAATGAACAGACATCGAGTGTCAAAAATATGCACTGTGTTTTTTTAAAACAAAATTAATTTTTATTTGACGGCTTCTGTAGGTGGAAGGACATCGGAGACGTGACAAAAACACACACAAGTACGTATGCTTTTTTAAATTGCTGTGGCATCTCTGAAAGGTTGAATCGTGATGGTGTGGTGTCCCAGGGCATCTGCATGCTGGGTGTTAAATAAAGAATCTACCTAGGGCATGCACGTGTTACACAATAGAAACCTTCTAGAGGGACACAGCTTAGGGACATAACAGGCAGTCTCAGCACCAGATAAATTCCCACCTCAGAGACCTGACACTTCCACCCTTCCCAAGTCTTCCATACATCCGGCTCTGACATGGCAGGGCTCAGAGCTAACCTGTCAGATCACGCTGTCTGGAAAACTTCCAAGAACAGCTGTGACCTTCCAAGAAGGGTCCTTCAGCAGCCGAGGTGACAGATGATGGGGCTCCACCTGCTGTAAAGAGGTCCTTCTGTCTACCTTGAAGCCCAACTGTGCTCTGCACACCCAGTGTGGGTACTCCTGTGACCCCATCAGCTACAGAATGATATGATCAAAACCCATGGGTGCTCAGGCTAGCTGCTCACTAAGTCAACAATGTGGGTGCCATGGGACAAAGGAAGAGAGTCTCCACAGTACCTGACTTTGTCCAGGAGGGACAAGTCCACACTCCCTCCTCCCCACAGTCTAGAATGTTCTATCTGGCCCTCCCATGGTACATTGCAGTTTTCTATCTCAGATGGAAGCCGCCACTGTCTGCCTTGTTGCCATCACTTTTCCTCCCCATTCATTCCTTCTTTGGTATCCAGGGGCCAAATATGCACTGTCCCTGTCAGAAGCAGGCAGGCCCGAAGCCCCCATGCCTTACCTGCCTACACAGTCTTTCTGGAGACTTCTCAGAAGTCTGCCAGCTGCAGCTGTGCCTCGCCATCCAGGGTCCTGATCCTGCTCAGGGCAACCTCACATCTTCCAAGCACTGTCACCTGCTGTCAGGCACTCTGTCCCTAATGCACTGGCAACCACCAACCACCCAGGGACAAGGTGCCTGAGCAGAGTGTTGGAGGTGCACCAGGGGGCCCCACAGTTCTCTCCACAGGGCCTGCAAGGGGTGCAAGCAGGGTTCCTACTTTCTTGTTCCCCCTAGAAGCACTCAGGCTAACCTAGGTTGTAGATTAGGATCAAAACAGCCCCTCTGAATCCCTGGAAGCTCCATTCACTCTCCAAGAGGCCCCCAGGTCCTGCCTTTACCCTAGGAGCCAGCCTGGGGCCTGGCATGACCACTAGTGGGGGTTATGGAGGAGAAGCATGGGGTCACCCCACATATTTCACAAAGAAGGCTCTGACAGGGGAAAGGGAAATGCTGAGGGTGTCCCCTAGCCACATGGTCAGGAACCTGCTTGGGGCCAATGAACAGAGATCCCTGAAGAGGGGACATGTGGGCCCAGAGGAAACAGATTGCAAACCCTGGGAAGATCGCTCTGTAGCATCCAGGATCTGAGAACATCTACCCAGTCATTCACCATATACACAGTCACCCATATACACACAGTCATCCACAAAGACACAGTCACCCACACAGACAGCCATCCACACGCAGTCACCCACAAAGACACATAGTCACCCCCACACACAGTCACACACAGACAACAGTCATATACATACAGTCACCCATACAGACACAATGAATACACAGTCACACATACATTCACCCACACAGACATACAACCACCCACCCACACATAATCACACACAGTCACCCCCTGTTGGGCAGGCATCCTCTGAAAAGCTAGAATTGAATGGGGGCAGGTCTAGAGACTGACACTGAGAGATGCTGAGAGACGCTGAACACACTGGGGAAAAGGGAAGCGGTAACCACCATTTTGAAACATAGGGAATGGAGCCACAAACCTCGGGGAGACAGCATGAGAAAAGCTGGTGGAGACCTCGGGCAGGACACACTGATGGCATGCAGTTCGAATATGGGAGAGAAAAGCCTATGAGAATCCATGCCTTTGTAAGTCACCCCCTCCTGCATGTCATAAACTACGCAAAACCCCAATAGAAAGTATTCCATCAGTTTTGTCAGCCCTGGGCCGGTGTTCATGGGTTATGGTCACCCACACATACACACACACACACACACACACACACACACACACACACACACTCATTCAGATGCATCCCTTACCCCAGATCCTGCCCTGCCCAGCCCAGCTCTAAGAGCTCTTTTCCTCCTCTCTCATTGATGTCAGGACCTGTCTAAACTGGACAGGTGGAAAGAACTTCCCTTAAACTTTTCAATGAGCTCCCCAGAGGCCACCAACAAACGCAGTCAGGGTGTAAGACAAAAGTCCTAAGATCAAAAGGAGGGACGCTGTCTTGTTCTTGGTCACTCTCAGGAACAGGAGACCTCTCGGGGGCTCAGCAACCTCCACTGTGTTAGTGCAAAATCCTCAGGATCCTCTGGAGGTGCAGGTTGGACAGTGAGATGCTTGGGGTGGGGGGGACTTTAGCTTCATGCAAGTGGGAGTCACTGATTCCTCCACTCCAGTACTGAGCACCAGCGCTTGTGGGCACATGGCAGAGGGAGGAGCAGGTAAACCAAGCCCTAGGATTGATTATCTGGAAGGAAAACAGACATGACTGCACAAGTGACCATAAAATTCATCTGCTCAGAGGGGCGGTGACTGCTGCTATAGGGGAGCAGCCCTGGGGAGGGAGGGTCTAGGGAAGGTCGGCAGAGGGACCAACCGAGCAGCACCCAGCCCAGCTCTGCCGGAGCACAGGAAGGTAACCATAGCCCAGAGGCAGAGCGGGAGGGAGGGGGAAAGAGGAAGAAGAGGAGAGAGAACACCTGTGTTAGCTAGCTGAATTTCATTTCCTATTTTACTCTGTCCAGTCTACGAGCCTGCAGTATGGAGCCAGCAGGTTTCAGGATGAGTTTTTACCCTGTTAATCTCTGGAAACGCCATTACAGACTCACCCAGAGGTGAACCTCCCCAGTCTCCCAGGCACTTTTCAGTCCAATCAAGTTAACAAGACCAAGGTACAGGGATCAAGGAGAGTGCTGGAAAGAGGGTTAGGAGGTTGAGGGCCTCAGCAGGAATGCTTTATAGGTCCTCCTCAGCTGAGGTGGTTAGCGGAGCAGGGGGTTTTGTTCTCAGAGTGACAGGGACCTGCTGAGAGGCTGGAGCCACGAGCTCCCCCTGCCTGCTGGAGAGAGGATAGGGGAAGTAGGAGCTGCTGAGATGCGAGGATGGGCTGGCTCCACATGACCAGACAGAGAGAGGACTATACTGAGGTTCTTACTGCTGTGGTGGGAATGAGGGAGAGGGCCTGAGAATGGGGTGTTATGGGGCTTAACTGTGTACATATATCTATATGTGTGCATGTGGGCATCTGTGTGCATACATCTACATGTGTGAGCATATACAGCCACATGTGTGTTGTGATGGCTAGTTTTGTCAACTTGATTGGATTGAAAGATGCCTGGGGGGTTAGTGATGCCCACAGGGTTATGCTCGTGAGGGTGTCTCCAGAGACAAGCAGATCATAGGGGCTGGGACCTAACCAGTGGGTTTACCCCTTGCTGAATTCACAACATGCAGGAAGTACTGGGAGGTGGTGGAAGGTCTTGGTGAGTCCAGGCTGGAGGAAACCGTTGACCGACGTGGATGTGAAAGGCTGTGTTTGAGGCTGTAACTTATCTTGACTCCTTTTAGTATTTCCCCTTTCTCTGCTTCTTGGCCACCATGGTGTTTGGCTTAAGCACATGGGATCAAGCAAGCACTGACTGAACCTCTGAAACCACAAGCCCAAATCAGCCTTTCCCCTATAATTGTTTCCGTCAGGTATTTTTGTCACAGCAATAAGAAAAATTGCTAATGGGGGAAGAGAGGACTGGAGAGAAGGCTCAGGAGTTAAGAGCACTGGCTGTTCTTGCAGAAGATACAGGTTCAGTCCCCAGTACCCACTTGGCAACTAATAACCACCCGCAGCTTCAGTTCTGGGGCACCCAATTCCCTCTTCTGGTCTCCATGGGCATTGCACACATGTGGAGCATATACACACGTGCAGGCAAAACACTTGAACACAAAATTTTTTTTTGATTCTTAAAGAAAAGTAGTTAATATGTATTCCCATACACTCATCTCTGTGTTTCATTTGTACATCTATCCACATGTGTGTATGCATTCACATGCATGTACCCACATCTGGAGCTGGCATATACTGTTGGTCTGGGAATTCTCCCTGCTCAGCCCCTAGTCTAGGAGACCAGGACTCCTTCAAGGGAGGGAGAAGGACATGGGACATGGTACTTGCGTCTGAGGCCTCCACACTGGAGTATTCAGGGACAACTGGGTTCTTGCCACCCCAGCAGGTCCAAGCCTGGCAGATGAACAGCTCAGTGTTTGCTGAGTGACTTCAGGTAAAGCTGAGGATCCTGTAGCCAGGCCCATCTCCATCCCCATCCCATTTGTTACCCCTCTAGCTCGGGCCACCTCCTGAACAATAGAAGTCATCAACAGAACTTGTCCCATCCACTAGGACCATACTTTCCTGGCCCCACCAGTGTGTGTATGCTCTAGCCACCTCTTCCCATCAGGGTCCAGCCTTGGGAGCCAAGCCTAAGCCAGCCCCAAGAAGCACTGATGGAGAGACTCCAAGCAGGACTCTAGTCACCCATGGAAGAAAGCAGTCACACCGCACAGCTTGTGCTAGAGGGCTGATTTCTTGGTGGCCCTGGGAAGTGGCCCTGGGCATGTGATACCACACATCTGCTTAGACTCACAGAGAACATAGATCTTAGGCCGGCTCTTGCCCTGAGAGCCCCTTGGAGACACTGTCACCCTCCCTGCATTTTGTTTACATCATTCTGTGTTAAGAATTTTATCACTGTATTTTTTAAAACTGTGTCATACACATTGTATTTTATCCTTATGCATTTTTCAAACATAATACCAAAAAAATGAATGAAATTATATATAATTCTTATTTATTTTTATTACTAGCCAACTCAGTGTCATCGCTGGGGAAGTACAGCCCTAGACAAGTCAATACTGTATTTCAGTACAGTGGTTTAGCACAATTGACTTCAAGAATATGTCACCCACAAGCAGAACTATTTTTTTGCTTATAAAGAGAGGTGAAGGTCGGTGTGCTACTAAATTAAAGCCCATTCAATTCAGACTTAACAAAGCACCATTTTCCCCAGATTTTTGGTGCAAAGCCTGTGTTTGTGGCATCTCTGCAAACACCCACCAGGACCCTCATTCTACTTAGTTCTCAAAGCCAGCGTTTGACTAATTCTGTGCTCCTGTAATTGCTAAATCAAAAGAATTTATTATCCCTGAAACTTTAAATGGAAAGAAATAAGAGGAGGAGGTTAGCATTGAAACTTAATAATGATAAAATCCAACCGTGGCCAGCTGCCTGCAAAGACAGAATCCGGGTCCAAGGGAAGATGGTAAATGAGGGAGGAGGACCACTCGGATCCAGTACAGCCATGTCACCTTTCCACTTGGCACAAAGTAGCTGATGTGGGTTCCTTTCAGGAGGGGGGAAAGGCTAGCACAGTTCTTTTCTGTTACCTGCTTCAATAAAGCCTAATTCCTCTTATTTTGCTGTAATTAATTTGGCTTAATTCTCCCTCCCCTTGTTAGAGGCCTCTTGCCATATTCTGGGATTTTTAAAGATCACCCTGGGATAGAAAGAAAGAAGAAAGAGAGAGGTAGGGAGGGCTAGAGGAGGGAAGAGGAAGCAAAGTGAGGCAAGGAACTGGCAGTGTGGAAGAGCTCAGGTCAGAGTATTCCTGCATCCAGAAAGGCAGGTCTTTGGGCTAGAACTGCGGTTTCAGTAAAGATGCAGCAGGTACCTGGTGGGAGCAGTCATCAACAGCAGAGACGCTTCAGGAGCAGGGCCTGTGAAAATGAGCACTTTTATGTTTTGTTTTTTCTGTATCCTAGTAGGAATTCCCTGCTGGGAACCCATTGTGCCTGGCTTGTGGGTGCCTGAGGGAACCTCTAGGCTCCACAATAGATCTAACCCATAAGGATTTTGAACACAGATTGTCATACTGCTACATCAGCCAGGCCCCTAAGAGTTACCTTGTGGACCATCAGGAGAGGCCGTACACAGTCTCCATTCCTCCATCCTTGCTCTGCTGAAGAACCCTTCTCTGGAACCTGGGAGTCTGCCCTGTGTCTCCAGTGTGGAGGACTCCACCTTCAATCATAGCCTCCATGTTCAGCCACGACCCCCTAGATGTGGCCAAGCCTTCCAATGATACCAGTCTGGCATATTTAGCAATGCCCTAGCTTGACCACGACCCCAGTTGGCCATGCCCTCCCACTCTGTCATCTAACTTGGCCCAGGCCCTGAACAAGAACAAGGAGCCTCAAGCCCACTCTCCTAATCTTAAACTTCACGTCGGCCGCTTAGCGCACCCACTTTGCTCTTCTAGTTGCCTCGTTCCTATTTGTTAATTTTTTTTACATGCATTTTAAAAAGCCTTTGTGGGTGTGTGTATCTATGCTGTGTGAGGTGTATGCACACATGTGTGCAGTGCACAAGCCTGTGAGGAAGCAGAGTCCAAGGAGGGCATTAGGTGTCAATCACTCTCTGATTTATTCATTTTGAAGTGGGGTCTCTTGCTGGACCCGGAGCTGGCATTTTTCAGATATTCTGGCAGCCAGCAAGACCCAGTTGACCTTCCTGTTTCAGTTGCCCTCAGTTTGGGGGCTACATGCTGGGGCGGGACATGACTGTCTTATTACATGGATGCTGGGATCCTAACTCTGGTCCTCATGTTCACAGGCAAGCACTCTTAACCACTGAGCCATCTCTCCAGCCCCGCGATTTTACTTAGAAGCATCTGTTCATTGTATAAAATAATGGCTTCACGATGACATTTTCATTCATGCATGTCATGTACTTTGATCCCCCTCCCATTTACCTGTTTTTGTTGTACCCCCACCCCCCACCCCCCACTGGTCTCCTTACTCTTCCCAAAAGGTTCCTTTTATACTTGAATCCCATTCTTTAAAAAAATAAATAAATCTGGATTCTGTATCTTTGTCTTTCTGAGCCTGGCTTGCTTTGTTTAGCATGATGATCTCCATCTCCATCATTTTCCTCCAAATGACATGATTTCCTTCTTTTTCTATGGATTTTTAAAATTTTTATTTCTGAATATTTTATTATTTTTATTTTATGTGTATGACTATGTGCAAGTGCACCTGTGTCATCAAATGCCCTCAGAGGTCAGAAAAAGGTACTGGATCCCCTGGAACTGGAGTTGTGGATGGTTGTTTGCCACCATGTGGATGCTGAGATTCAAACCTGGGTCCTCTGCAAATGCAGCCAGTACTCTGAATTGCTGAGCCATCTCTCCAGTCCCTTATTTTTAATGTGTATGAATGTTTTGCCTGCATGTATATAAGTGCACCACACACATGCAATATCCATGGAGGCCAGAAGAAGGCGTTGGTTCACTGGGCATTGGAGATAAGGACATTGTTTGCCACCATGTGGGTACTGGGAATTGAACCCAGGTCCTCTACAAGAGCAGCCAGTACTCTTAGACCCTGAGCCATCTCTCCAGCCCCAATTTCCTTCTTCTTTATGACTGAATAAAATTCCATTGTGTGTTTGTGGTATATTTTCTTTATGTATTCATCTGTTCAGGACCTAGGCTGATTCTATAACTTGAATAGCAAAGCAATTAACATGGGTGCTCACATATCTCTATGATATACTGACTTAAATCCCTTCAGGTATGTATCCAGGAGTGGTAGAGCTGGATCATAAAGGAGTGTTACCAAGTGCATTCATTGCTCATCTCGGTGCTGCAGCAGAACACTTGGTAAAGGCAACTTAAGGAATTATTTGTTTTGGCTCCCCGTTCAATGGTACAGTTCATCATGCTAGGGATCGTGGCAAAGAGTCTGGGGCAACTGGTCACATTGCCTTCATAGTCAAGAAGCAGAGCATGATGAATGCTCATACTCAGCTCACTTTCTCCTTTTTATTTAACTCTAGCCCATGGAATGGTACCTCCCAAAGTTAAGATGGATCTTCCCACTTCAAGTCCCAAAGTTAAGATGGGTCTTCCCACCTCAATTCCCAAAGTTAAAATGGGTCTTCTCACTCAATTAACCTTATCTAGATATCCCTCAGAGGCATGTCCAGAGACTTGTCACTTATAAAGAGACTGTATTAAGTCACTTTTGTGCCATTCTGATGAAATGCTTGACCAAAACAACTTTAGGAAGAGATTTATTTTGGTTCATGATTTCAGAGGGTTTTAAGCCTGTCACAGAGGGAAGACAGGGAAGTGTTTCAGTTGATGGCAGCAGTGTGTGGTGGAGGCTGTTCACATGGCAGCAAACCAGAGAGCAAAGAACATGACACCAGAGCCAGGTGTAATCTTTAAAGCCCCACTCCCGCCAGTGATCTACTTCTGTAGCAAGCACTGCCCTCCCACTGAAAACAAGTATCAAATCATGAGCCTTTGAGGGAACATTCCAGATTCAAATCGTAACAGAAACCTTACCAGTGAATTTTGCAAACAAAAGAAGGACTTAGAGAGATTATGGACAAATAATGAGCCAATGAAACAAGCTGGACCCCAACTTTATGGAAAGCCCACACAGCTCCACATATCCCGGGCATGAACCACATCATCCACTTGTCTCCCAGGGACCATATTCCAATACTTTGTATACCATCCTCCCTGGGCACTTCCAAGGACCAGAATACTTAGAAAGGGCTCAATAATACTGACTCTCCAAATGGTTTGGGGAAAGGTCGGGGGCAAGGGCTGCCATTCAGGTAACCCCACATTCCCAGAGAGAGATGCAAAGGGGTTTTCAGAAGTCCACAACAACTGATAGCTCTACATGATTGCTCTATCCACACTCTGTATTCATGGAGTTGTTAGAACCCTTGTGCTTGTTACAAACACATTTGAGATTTCCTTTTTAAAAATACCGACTAAACTCTTTTATAAAGCAAACTCATGTCTTTATGGCATGAGTCGGTTCTCCTTATTTTGCAGGAATTTCTGACATTTGCGCATTGAGTCTACTTAACGGAGCCCCCCCATCTCCACCCTTGTAACCTTCCCAAGTACAGCTTTCTACTTTGACTTTACCCTTGGCCTTAGTTTACTGTTCACACTTTATTTTCCCTTGACCTTGATCTGTTTTCTGTTTTAATACTATTGTACTGTATGTATTTTTGTCATCCATAGTAAATGCTTTGGGAACAAAGTAAGTGTGGATCAGCAAATGAGCACAATACGCATGCCCAGTAGTGTGGCTGTCTCTTCCGTTCCCCCACCTGCCGGGCAAGGCCAGTAGCCCCACAGGAAGCCACACAAAGTTGTTCAAAATGTATGGGCACAGGGACTGGAAGGAATTGGAATGTGGGGCAGTGTCCAGTGGGGTCATGAAGGAAGGCAGAGAGCATGAGTTAAGGCCCAAACAGTTGAGGGATGCTCATTGCTGGCCCAAACTTGGCCAAAGGGATGCCTAGAGATAAACTGTGGTCAGGAATGGTAGGTGGCACATGCCCATATTCCCCAGCAATAGGGAGTAGAGGCAGGAGGGCCAAGAGTTTCAGGCCAGCCTGGCACTGTGGGAGATTGTATTTAAAAAAAAATCTAAAAGGAAGGGAAGGAGGGAGGGAAGAAAAGAGGGATGAATAAGGATAGGGGAAAGGAGGGAGGAGAGGTGGGACACAGAATGTGGCCTTGCTAATGCTGGTTGGGAGAGGGAGTGGGCTAAGGAGGAGACTCTGGCCTCTTACTGCAGTGCCCTGGTCCTAGGATGTCTGCTTAGCTACAGAGGCCACCTGACCAACAGCCTGTCTGACTGACCATCTATCTCTAGACATACAAGGCAGAGGGACAAAGCTGGAAAGGAATGATAAGCTGATTGAATCAGAAGCCACTGTGGGCACAGGGCCAGAGAGTATTCTTGGATGGGACTTTTTTGTTTCCAGTGTCCGATGGAAACCAGCTGCAATTCTTTTTTTAAGTACCATTCCAGCTGACCTTTTGAAGGAAAGGATTTGTATTTCAATGGGGAATCTGCATTTTGACTCAAGGCAGACGCTCAATTTTCTGTCCTTGGTTGTTCTCAGACAAGCCATTTGGGGGAGGGGGGTTGTCTGTAAATGTGCTCTAGATCGAAAACATGCCTACAAGAGTCTAGATAGTGGCAGCCTAGAGGCAGTCACCAGAACTGATGGAGAGCGATTGCTCTGCCTGTCCACATAAAAAGGACACCCTGCAGTGGCCATTTCTAACCTCTTAGGGACATGTGAAAGTGACCAGTAGAGAAAGACTGGGGAGGGGACCACACACAGACTTGGATATCAGTTGATCTTTGTTTTAATAGGGACAGAGAATGAAATAGATATTCATTACATTTTAGGAAGGAAGGGAGAAAGATAGAGAAATGGATGGAAAGATGGATTTGTGAGTAGCTGGGTAGAAGTATATATGGATGAGTGAATAGTTGGATGGGTGGGTAGATGGGTAGATGGATGGATAAAAGAGTGGATGGTTGAATGCTTGACTAGGTAAATGGATGGGGGTGGATGGATGGATGGATGGATGGATGGATGGATGAATGGATGGATGGATAAATGGGTGGATTGATGAATGGATCAATGGATAGGTAGATGGATGGTTAGATGGGTGGACAGATAGATGAAATGAAGGAATGGATGGATGGACAATTGGGTGTTGGATGGGTAGATGAATAGATAGATGAAGAGATGGTTGGATATAGTTCGATGGTAGATGAAGGGATGAGTGGATGGATGGTTGGATAGATGGATATGATGGTAAATGGATGGTTGAATGGATAGATAGAAGATAGATAGATGATAGATAGATAGATAGATAGATAATTGATAGATAGATAGATGATAGATAGATAGATGATAGATAGGTAGATAGATAGATGATAGATAGATAGATGATAGATAGATAGATAGATAGATAGATAGATAGATAGATAGACAGATGATAGATAGATGATAGGCAAATAGCAGTTGAGTAAATAATATAAATGTGTATTTAATTTTGCAGTCCCAGCATAGTATTATAGAAAGGAAAGAACAAAGGAGAGGGAGGGAGGGAGGGATGCGGGAAGGGAGGAGGCGTGGTTGCCACATGAGTCCTCAGGGTTATACCATCCTGGCCCATGGACTGGACAATACCAGGTGGAGAACTGAGCTGCAGATACTGACCTGGAAGCAAGGCTGTTTTCAGCACAAGAAGGAGGTGTTTGCTGCTGTCTTTTCAGAATGTGCCACTGGCCTGAAGTCCAGACCCTGGACAGCATGTCATGATCTTGGCTCAGGTGCTCAAGTCACCTCTCTTGGAGAAGAAAGACTTCCAACCAGTGGCATCTGGTGTGGCCAGCTCTGTGGATTTGCTCAGGGTAAGGAATGAACCATAACCCACAGGGCATACAAGGGAAAGAGGGAAGGAATTACACTTGCTCTGGGGGTGTTCAGAGAACAGGAGCACTGGCCTAGTTCAGTGCTCAAGGGTGAAAATCTAGGAGCCAAATGACTTAAGTTCTAAGTCCAGCTCTGCCACGGCCTGCCTGCAGAACCTTAAATGAGTACTCTGAACTCTGGGGGAGTTCCAGCCATCTAACCTATGATCAATGGTTACTAACAAGCACAGCTGATCCTCAGCCCAGCAGCATATGGAGACATCAGCCCTCAGAGGCCTTGGGTTCAAGTTCTGGCACAAGAAAGGGGAGTGGAGAGAAGACCAGCCTGTGGTGGGCTCAGAAGAGAGGAGAGGAAGAGCAAGAAGCAGCTGAAGAGGCTCACCCTGCAACAACATCCTGAAGACATCCTGGGCCCATCCAGGGACAGCATGCTCCTTGCCCTCTTGTTGCCATGGTGACCTGTGAACTGGAACTCTTTGGTACTGAACTGGTTAAGAATCAAGAGGGGAGAAATCCCACCCCATCATTCTCCTGAAACATACCCAAAGTCTCGAGTTGCCTTTGATTCTCAGAAAGAAAACAATTTATGAAGCATAGAATTCCTTGGGTAATTAAGTGATGGTTATCATCCCTCGTGTTGGCTCTTTCTAAAAGCAGAGGGGCTGAGGATGGGGACCGAGCTCCCCAAACTGCCCCCGGTCTGCAGGCACATGTCCTCAAACTTGATTCCCATCCCTGCCTCTGATCCTAAGGAGAGGTCCTTCCAGAACAGGTTTCTCCAGCCAGGGGTTGCAATTGGATGGACTGGCCTGGAACCACTCTCTCCAGCCCAGCCTGAAGGATATGTCTCTCAGCTCCCATATCTCTATCGAGGCAGAGACAACAGGCAAGAGATTATTCCATTAGAGATGAGTACAGGGGCCAGAGGCACGAGAAACTGAGCCAGCCTGCCTCTGTCAGAGACACCCTCAAGAGACAGAAGCAGGCTCAGTTCCGACTCAGCTCCAGCCAGGTCCCTACTGAGCAGCCCTAAGGAGTTGCTTAATCTCTCTGGGCCTCTGTAGAGGGAATGGGTGCATGATCTTGCAGGCTTCCAAATCCTCAGGCTCTTGGGCTTTCTGAGAGGTCAAGGCCGAGACTGCTGGTGAGGCAGGGAGGAGCATCTTGCAGCTGCCTGGCCTGCATTTTCTAGAGAAATCTACCTGCCAATACAGACCCACCATGAAGCTCAGACGCCTCCAGAGCCAGCAGGGTAATGCTGTTCCTGTCTTTTACTCAGCAGGAGATTGGGAAGGTCCTGTGTGGACAGGAAGTGTCCCAGCAATGTGGAACAGGGTATAGCAGCCTCAGGCATGCTCGGAAGGTAGGAAAAGTTTCAAGTAAGGAGACAGTGTAACACCTGACACTCAGACAGATGTTGTCCCAGTTGTGGCTTCTGGGGGCTACAGTCATAGCAACATTGCATCCAGTCCGGGGTCTAAAGCACAGGGGCCTGAAAAAGGAAGGGACATGGTCCAATAGCTGTGACTTTAGAAAGTATTGTCTACATCCTCAGGCCACATGGCTAACCTGACCCCCTTCTCTCCACTCCCCAACACGATCTACCAGGATGGGGACGTGGGACCCAGACCTGGTCAGTCAGCATGTACACAGCAAGGGGCTGAGACATGGGCATGGCACCTGACCACCAAGATGCAGCATGGTTGCTGGACCCAGCTGAGTCTGCCCTGCTGGAGGATGAAGGTAACTGGCCCCATCTTTGCTGCCCAAGGAACAAAGTCTTAAGGAAAAGGGCAGAGCTGGCTGGTATCTTGTGACACTATTCCTGGGGAGATGGGAATAAATGTCTACTCAGCCCAGACAGGGAACAGATGACCAACAACAGACCAAAGCAAGAAGACCACCAATGTCCAACTTGGTGAACCCATGAGTTTACTGGGGTTACTTACAGAAGTATGGATGAGGGGTTACTTTTAACAGTAGAAATGACTCACAGGCAGCTGCATGACCAAAGCCCATCCCAGGATGGGGGACAGCTCAGGAAAGCAGCAAACCTGGAGCCCACAACCTGCAGGCAGCTGGACAGGTTGGAGAGTGTCCTTTCCAGGCAGTTCAGGCATCTGACCTTCTTCAGGGAGCTCATCTGGTCCAGATGGACTGGCTGGCCTGAAAGTATCTCTCAATATCTTTAGGGTTTATGTATGTTTGGGGAGGGAAGGGCCTAATGAATCTTTGGGATTTCTTGAAGCCTTTGAGTTATTTACTTCCTAAGCTTAATGAGCTTCCCTGCCGGATGGAATGTTTTTTGTCTCCCCCTTAGAGCATTCTGCTGTTCACCAAGATTCCCTCCTTTAGAAGGAAACTGCTACATAACTGAAGGGAGATGGAACTCTGAGACATCTTTGATCCAACCATGCCTGAAGCTGTCTTCCTGGTTCCCTATTTCCAAGGCTACACCAGCCCTCTGTATTATAGCAACTGAGATGCTGCCTCTTCTAACCAAAGGAACCTGGTGAACAGCACTGTTACCCAGCTGGCAACAGCCACTGTCCCCAGTCTGGGCAGCACCTAGATTCAGGGCAGGTGGCTGCAAAGTCAGCAGAGTAGGGTGAAGGAGGCTCCAGCAGCTGCATCCTGCTCACTTTCCAGCGCCCTCCACCCCCCCAGCCCCAAGTTCACAGGTGCTGGGCTGGCAAGGCACCTCTCCCAAAGGCCCCATAGCCATCATCTCCCAGAGTAAGACTGGGTGCCCCAGGAACAGGGAAGGGAGGAGGGAGGGCCCCTTCTCAAATGGAGGAGAAGAGCATTTAGACAGTTGGCCTCTCCAGAAAAAAACATAAATAGGGGCATGCCCATGGCCAGTGGGGTCCCTGGGTGTGCTGGATTAAAGAGAGCGCGGAAGCCGAGAGCCTCATTCAGCTGGCGCAGCAGAAACCGTTTGGGTAAAAATTAGAGACAATAAAAGACACTAATGTGATTCTTAACTGTTGCTCTAGGTCTTGGGGCACTTACAGGAAGTAAATTAGGAGCTGCTTATGAGCCTAGCTTTCCCCTAGGAGTTCCAGGGCCTCCCTGGAGGGAGACGGAGGGAGACCCAGTGAAGCTTCCTGCCCCATCTCTGGGGATCCCCTTTATATTGAGGAATAAAGCCTGACTAATTACCCAAGTCCTAAACCATGGTCAAGAGACAAGCTTCCTGGGGTGGTTACACCTACCAATGGTGGGCAGATGGCCCAGCCCCTGAATTTTTGTGCTCCTCCTTACAAGGTCCTGTGTTCATCGTCCCCTCCCCCACTGCCCTGTCCCACTTCTCAAGCGTCCCTGGACATAGGAAGCTGGCGGCCCTCTGGGTGGGCTCCTGTAAGAAGCTGATATCTGGACCCCAGGGACCAGTGGGCACCAAGGGATCCTCGGTGATGGTGACAGGAAGCGAGGGGTTGAGATGGTGAAGGTGAAGAAAATACCCAATACTGGGTACCCGGTACCCAGCACCCTGTATGTTCTGTGGGTCTTCCCCTTTCCCAGTCATTCTTATGTCCATCCACTCCTCCAGCAGATCTATCTAAACAGGTGCAGTGGGGTGGTCTTGGTCTGTATGTGCTGCTATGACAGAATACCCATGATAGGGCAAGGTACAAGGTCAAGGTGTGGGCAGGTTTGGTATGTAGTGACAGCATCTCTATGCTTCCAAGATAGAGCCTTGAACTCTGCCTCCTCCTACAGGAGGGACAGGAGGACAAAGAGGGGTGCCAGACTTCCTCTGCCAATTCCCTTTGTGATGGCATCCCTTAATCCACCTGTAGGGGTGGAGTCATCAGGACCTAAACACCTCCCGGAAGTCCCTGCTTCCCAGCACCATTATGTTTGAGATTGTTTCCAACATGTAAATTTTGGACGTGACACATTCAAACTGTAGCTTTGACTTCCCATTCACCCTTTCCCCCATTGACTCTACCTCTAGGGACCCTGTATCTGCCAAGCAGTCTTTGGCCTCAAGGCATACTAGGACAGAGGGGCAGGTGCCAAAATGGTCCTACTTCTACTTAAAGACAGCACAGGATTCTTCCCTGGGTCCTGCAAGACTCAAAGTAAAATAAAATGAAATGCATGCTCCTGTCCCAAAGCCAAACTTTTCTTGTTCTACACAAGAGGTACAGCAGGGGCTCCTGGGAAAATCTTGGAGCAGTTGTGTGGGAAATCCCTTTGAGCATCCCTTCAAACTCCAGGCTTGAAGCACAGGGGGAGTAAGCACGGTCCTCCTGCTTAGTGCAAATTTCCAGGAAACAGGGTGGCCAGCAGTGTCGTCCCATCCAAAGCCCTCAGCGTGGCCCATAGGTTACTCCAGACTTCACCTATAGAATGAGCAACCGCAGCCCTGGGAACCCCAGGGCAGGAGTTCTGCCTGCCACCTCCAAGTCAGGACCAGCTCAGGCTGTCCTCCAGCAGGTGGAGCCTGCCAGGAGTGGGGAGTCAGTTACTGCATTGGTTAGGAACAGAGAGCTGGGCTCAGCTCATCAGAGATCACCAGGGAATAGCCAGGTGGTCAGGAGACCATCTTCTCTCCTGATGGTGCCACGAGCCTTGGTGGTGGCACCCGGTACTCGGTACCCGGTACCCAGCACCCAGCCTCTCTGGTTTTCACTCATTCAGGCCAGGTGAAGGTTGAGACTGGAGAGTTAATGATGGGCAAAGCCATGATCTGTGCAGAACCTGTGCATCACAGAAGTGTCTAGCAACCTCTCTATCCTCTACTACTACCTGCATGGAACATGCTCCAAGGATCATGACCCAAAAGCTCCCCAGATATTGCCAAATGTCACCAAGGAAAGATGTACATAATCGGCCTCACTTGGGAGCCACTGGTCTAAAGAAGAAAAACCCTATGGGGAAGGCTGCATGGGTGCTAGCGGAAATGAGAGAGAGAGAGAGAGAGAGAGAGAGAGAGAGAGAGAGAGATGATAGGCAGGCAAGAAGGTGAGGAGCCTCTCCAGCAGGTCCCTGGGTGTGGGGACCCAAGCAGAAAGAACTGTGCCCCATTCAGGGGCAGTACATGGAGCCCTCTACCAGCTCTGGCTTTTGAGAGCTTCTTCTTCGTTTTCATTTTACAGGAATTGAAAGGAGGATCAGGGAGGTGACTCTCAAGGTCATCTGGCCATGATGGCAGTCTCCTCTCTCCTTCCTTTCCCTGATTTCTCCACACCCCTTTCTCTCTGCCTCTCCCCTACTTCCTTCCTTCTCCTCCGACCCCCTATATTCACAGGGACTCAGGAGTTAAGATGATTCCAGCTTTGCCTGACACAGAGCCCAGCGCATAGTAGGCATTAGTGCATGCTGGCCATCCTTGAAAACAGCCCAGCCCTGCCTCCACCACCTAGCCGGCAATGTGGGAGCAGGTGGCTGCCTGCTTTGACAGGGTATTGTATAACCTCCTGCCCTTGATGAGTAACTGAAAGGAGAAATGAGACACACTCAAACCCACTCAGAGGGACACAGACCAAATCCACAGCTTGGAGTCACCGAGTCTTGGCAGACGCGAGCAGTTCAGCCTCTCCCAGGGAGACTGTAATTGAGACCGACACTAGGTTATCTATGGCTGTGCATCTGAAAAAAAGGGGGGGGAGAAAAATAAAAATTAAAAAAAATCTGAATTGCTTAGCATCTGAATTGCTTCCCGAAGACACAGAATTTAAACATGATTAATTTTTCGGCTTTTTTGTGAATAAGGGCTGATTAAATGTTTATATTTTCCATCATTTTGCTGAAAGCGTGACTACATTATGCCAGCAGAACTGTACTAACTAAATAATATTTCTGTTACTGTTATTACATTGATTCCACAGCATTGGGAAACAAGATCGTTGCTATCATTATATCAATCCAAATACGGCATTAGGATCAGTGTGGGCATGAGAGGTTTTCCCTCCGCCTCTTCCCAGTACCTGGAGACCAGTGTTCAACACCTGCGACAGGAGCTGGGGCTACGGAGGAAGTCGCTTTCAGGAGCATTTAGAGGACGAGTTATCCAAAAAGGAGGTCGGCTCCCAGCCCTGCTTCCCGTCCTCCTGTGAGTCTGTTGTCTCTCCTGCCTGAACCGAAGGAAGACAAATAAATCTGAGCCACCGGGAAGCGGCTCTGCCCTCCAACTGGAACAGCTCCCAAAGGTGCCCAGACCGTCCCCCACGACAGTGAGTCTGACCAGTCCCAGGGCTGCCCAAATTTTAGTTACAAAGGTGCTATTGACGCTGTCACCCAAAATGCCAAGTGCAAAAATGAGATGAAATATATTTTGACTGGTTTATAAAAAAACAATCTGACATAAAGTAATATTCATCTTTGATGAATCCAATATTCTTAGGGAATGACATTAGGCGGTATCTATTATATCTTTCAATGTGTTCCCATCTGCCCTTTTCAGGAGCTAAATTATGTGCATTAGTACGTAAATGGGCTAATGCCTCTCTGTATTTAGAGGACTGCACGCCGTGAATATATTCTCTGCTTCGAGAAGTAATTGGTAATTACAATGGTCATTTAGGCAATCACTGTCTCTGCTAGATTCATGTCATTCTTAAAAATAACTAGCTCTTAACCTTTGACAGAATTCTACAGAAACCGTTCATCATCGCCCACGCTTTGATTAATTTCACACATACACAAACCTGTATCAATAAAAGTGATGGTTTTACATTTGTTAACCACAGCAATTTGCCTCCCTCATCAAAACAGCTTAATATCAGGTAACAGTGTGCTCCAAATCTCATTAGTTTCATTTTATAAACAGTTTTATAGTTCCTTACTTGGAGAAAAAACAGCATTAAAGGTTTCTCCTTCAAACATCTCCAAAACACAGGCAACACAGCATTTTTGGGTGGGGGCCTTTTTGTATTACTGGCAGGGTGGTGAGTAAGGAAACTTAAGAAAAAGACAGGTGCCTCCAAATTCGAATTTCTCAGGGTTTTTTGGTTTTTTTGTTTGTTTTTTGTAAATCTTATTGTTTATCCTGACCACATTCAAAATACCTTGAATGTGGGCACCTTGGTTCAGAGTCACAGGGAGGGCAGGGAAGAGAGTTAAAATGTCAGACACACATAAGAAAGCCTGACTCAGGTGCATCCCAGGATGCACCAGTTTCAAACACTGAGAATTTAAAAGCATTCCCCCGATTTGAGCACCCATTTTGTTTATGTTAAAGTGCTCACATCTAAGTGGCAGTAGGCAAATCCCCAGCATGCTGCTGTTTCTCAGATTTAAAGCTACAAGGCAGACCTTGCTGGGCAAAGGGGATTGAAGAGCATGGTCCCAGCCTGCAAAATAACCCAGTCCTGTCTATTGAAGGCAGACTGTGCTTTTCCAGTTAATACAATTATATGGAATTACAGAGCTGCTTGCATTATCGAGGTAAAATTAGACTTTATCATCAGCATCACCCAACCTTTTGGAGAGGTTACATGCCTGTTCATGAAACACAATGCATGGGGGTCTCCAGACCAAGTATGTCCACAGGTCCACAGATGGGGCTGGTTTCTGCCCCTCCTGTAGCTGGCTCCACAAGGGCTTGGGGCCTGGGTGAAGGGAGCAGAGTCCACCTGTGGTCCCAGGGGCCCGTGGGACTGGGAATAGTTACAAACAGGCTCCCGTAAGAAGTCTGAAGGAAATGGGTCATCCAAGGGAGTCAGTCTCCAGTATCACCAGTTCCCAGAAGAGAAGATGCTGGAGGTCAGGCATGCTTTAAAACAACACTTCTTTAAATGAATCCCAAATTCATGCCCACTCTGCAGACAAGGAATGATGGGCTCAGAAGACTGGCTCTCACCCTTCCTGACCACAGTGATTAACCTGCCTGGACTTGAATGTTCTTATCTGCAAAATGGGCATACAAAGGCACTACTGGTGGGGACAGCAGAGTCAAATAAGATAGTCCTGCGGAGGGCTTTGGGCAGTGAACAGCTCTCTGTAGACACCAGCAGATATCAGCTGTTTTGATTGTACTATATCTTATTTGTCTTCTACCCCAGTGGTGCCCAACTCACACTCCCAGGAACCCCTGAGCCCAAACCCCCTGGAGTCCCACATCTAGGAACGCTTCATAAAAGACAAGACCCAATGGAGAATTAAAATAAGGGACCCCATGCTGGGCGTGGTGGCAGATGCCTTTAGTTCTAGCACTCAGGAGGCAGAGGCAGGCAGATCTCTGTGACTTCGAGGCCAGCCTGGTCTACATAATGAGTTCCAGGCCAGCTGGGGCTACAGGGAAACCCTGTTTCAAAAAGACCAAAAATAAAAATAAAAATAAAAAATGGGTTGGGCATGGTGGCAAACGCCTTTAATCCCAGCACTCCAGAGACAGAGGCAGGGGGATCTCTGTGAGTTCAAGGCCAGCCTGGTCTATATAATGAGTTCCAGGCCAGCTGGGGCTAAAGGTAGACCCTGTCTCAAAAAGACCAAAAATTAATTAATTAATTAATTAATTAAAATAAGGGACCCCTTGCTCAAAATGCAGGGCAGAAGGGTCCTAAAGGTTATAAAGGTGGAATGTGTGTTCTCTCTGGTGCTCTTCATACACCAGTTATAACAATGCCCCTGGGTTTCCTTCTGAACAGGAGGAGGCTTTTCTTGGAGCTGGGGACAGGCTTTCTCAAGAGCTGTCCCCGCCCCAATAGCATCATACTGACTACCATAAACAGCCCCCACAAGAGGACAGGGGACCAGAGATGGAGTCCTGGCTCTTGGCTGGACCAGGGTGGTTGACAAGTGACCAGAACACCCCAGGGTAGTCCTTGCCGCAGGGAATTTGGTGGCCATGTGATTGTTTGAGGTTTGGTTGTGTTTCATTTTGAATTGCAGTTGCAAAGATACCAATAATTCTCTTCTTTTTTTTTTTTTTTCCAGGGCATAAAAGGCAGAGAACATGAGTCTGTGTCTCTCTCCTCTTCTGACAGGTATATGATAATAGGGTGGTTTTATGTCTATAAAGGTCAGGGATAAAAATTCACAACTCTCTGCACACATGAAATGAACATAAAAGTTAAATGAAAAACAAATATGGGCCATAATTGGGGTCCCCTTCTCTTTTACGCCCCCATTATACACATTACATAGATGCATATGTGCACATGCATATGTGCGCATGCACATTTATACATCCTGACCTGGATTTAAGAGGAAGACAGCTATGACTCAGAGAGAATTTCCTGATACCCTGCCCACCCTCTGCCCACCAAACACAAAATTGCCAAACATACAAAATATCATATAAATTAAGGGAAACAAGGTGCAAAATGGCAGAGATTACTTTTCTCTGTGCAGAACAGACCCTCTGGGCTATTGAATTGTGGGAGCTGCTGAGATGGAAAGGGAGCTAGTCTGAGACCCTTCCTGCTCCTCAATCCTAAGGTCCTCCTCTGCAGCAGGGAGTGCTGTCTGCAGGGGACCCTCAGCCCCTAGGAAAGATCTTCTTGCCCTGTCCCCCTGTGACTCTGGTCAAAGCCCCCTGTATCCTTCTTCTCTCATTTGAACTCCAGAAACCATCTTAGGTTAGATGGTTTGGTTCACATTGCTCAAATGGGTTGACAGACATGTCCAAATTCACACAGCAGGAAGCCATGTCACTCTTAGCCCAGGCTAGGCCCCACCTGAATTGCTGAGGACTCGGGGAACAGGAAAACATGAGTTTGGAGCTTCCAGTGCAGTGGCTGACTGTGCAGTTGGCAGACCCCAAGGTTTGTCACCATACCAGAACTCAGCTCTTTCATCTGAGCTCCCCTAGTACCCACCTAGTAATGTTCACTTTGCAACGAAGCTTTCATCACGGAGAAGCAGCAACCATGAACCACCATCACAACAGTAATGTGGACAGCAATATTTAGGGACTGACACATTCTATGGGACACCGAGTTCATTGAATCTCCATACCCATCTCACAGGCACTGTGACACGCAGGCCCACACAGCTAATGTGCACAGAGCCAATATCTTGCCTGTCCAAATGGCTGCAGACCCCCCCACCTCCCACACAGCTGCACCCTGGGTCCCCTGACCCTTTCAAAGCCAGGTCCACCCCAGTTTCTCTAGGTGGGAGCAGAGCAATGTCATGTTAAAGCCCAGGTGGCAAAGAGGAATGTTTCCTCCTCTGTGTGATGATAGAGGGGAAAGGGAGCGCCACCTCATAGGTGATGGCAGAGGAGTCAGGTCAGTGAGGACCCTGAAGGGTCTGACATTGTCACAGTGAGTTCTCACAGCAGGTCTAATCCAAGCCAGCAAGTCACTGTCCAGAAAAGAGGTGGGAAAAGTAAGCCCTTTGTGCACTAACCAAGCTTGCCCCATCCAGGAAACCCTCTTTGATTGCCCCACATTTTGTCTATTCTGACTCACACTGGTGGTGACTTCCTAATGACACTCATAGTTGGGTGTCCCCGTTTCTCATTCAGGAGTTCCTTAAGGAACCGTGGAGAGACACAGCTAGAGCACGACATGTACAGTCACTTTTTTAAAAATGCTGCCTAGGAGCTGGAGAAATGGCTTCATGGTTAAAAGCACTTGCTGCTCTTTCAGTTCCCAGTACCTACATGGTGGCTCACAACTGCCTTTATGCATGTGGTACACACACACACACACACACACACACACACACACACACAAATTCAATAAATAAATCTTTTTTAAAATGCTATTGAAGTTTTCATGTGACTGAAATCCATAAACATTTGCCCACAGATAGGCCACATGACCCCCATATCATCTGCCATGGCTCCCTGTCTCCTCCCTCAATTCCCTCAGGTTCAGGGGTCCTATAAGGGTTTGTTTACAGAGCAGCTGACGGACTTCACGCAGTGATTCCCTTGACCCCCTTAGCTTCATCCCAGATCATGGAAAGCACATCAGTACTGGTGAGTTGGGTGCTATAGATGTGAGAGACAGGACTCCTGGCAGCCTTACGCAGGACTGGTGTCTCCCTGTGTGTGTTTGAGTGCTTGTGTCTGCTGCCTATGCGTATGTGCATGTGCATCTAGAGCCTGCGTGAAGATCTGTGCATAACCTGCTTGCACAGTGTGCCCACAGTCCTGCACCCGGCTGTCTGAGCAGTGTGCATACTCAGGTCTGTTACACACCCTTGTGTGCGAGCAATGTATATACACATCTGTACACATCTGTGTACTTGAGCAATGTTGGGGTGTGCAGCTTCTCTGTGACAGGGTGTGTGTGCACATGTCAGTCCACACGCTGGTAGGCAGGACCGTTGGCAGCATGTCTATGCCACGTGTGTAATGTGCTTCTGAATGCAGTGCCTTGGGTGTCACATGTGTGCTGGGACTGTGTGCGCATGTGTGGAGCAGCAAAGGGACAGAAACAGCTATTTTGAGGCCTGGAGTCATCACTCAAAAAGGAATGTGCTGGAGAGCCCCTCCCTGGGTTATTAATATGACACTGGAGCCCATGATGACAAATGACGGCATGCCACTCTGAGCAGGGAGAACTGCTCCCACGCGGAGCAGTGTGGGGAAAGGCTGGAGTGTTAGGCATGAGGCTAGAGGCTGAGTCCCAGGCCTGTCCCACCAGCACGGCAGGCTCCCCCTCCAACAGGGCAGCACACATCTGTTACACACCCTTGTGTGCGAGCAATGTATATACACATCTGTATACATCTGTGTACTTGAGCCTAAGGAGGGGGCCTCAGGCAGGGCTGGAGGACTAGCTCTGACCCTTCTTGGCCATCTTACTGAACCCATCAGGACTTGAAAGTCTTCATCTGGAAAGTGGGTCTACAACACTACCTTTGGGAGTTTTAGGAGTAAATGAAAACCATAAATTTTCTAGGGTAGTACAGGACTCATCACCAACACCACAGAGGCAAGTCTGGAGACCTCATCGCTGTTTAAGATCTTCTTGCTTGATGACAGTTCACACTTGGGAGTCCCTGAGCCAGAGTCCCTGGGAGCCCACACCCAGGGACAGCTGCAGGACAGCTAGAAGCCACAAAGAATGAAAATATCGGGTCCCTTATTCATACACCACTAAAGGTACAAAAAAGTTAAGCATTTCCTTCCACCCTGTTCTGTCCGTTTGTCCTGTGTCCTCAAATTGCTACCTAATGCCATTCTGAGTAAAGAAAATAAGAACTCCACACTATTCTTGTGAATGTCATCATTCTGGTTTATACTGGCCATGCCAGTTTCAGATATCAGATACATACAGAAAGCACGTAACTCACATGTAGAATTTAACTCACAAATTATGCAATTTATTGAGATTTTTTGTCTATTTATTTATTTTTGGTCTTTTTGAGACAGGGTCTCTCTGTAGCCCCAGCTGGCCTAGAACTGGTTATGTAGGCCAAGCTGGCCTTGAACTCACAGAGATCACATGCCTCTGCCTCCCAAATGCTGGGATTAAAAATGAGTGACACCATGCCCGGCTTTATTTTTTTATTTTCGAGAGTTTCATACATGAGGATTGACTTTGCATTATTTCCATCCCTCCCGGTCCCCCTCCAACTCCTCCCACATCCTCCACTTCCTCTCAATTTCTTGTTCTCTTCTTTATTATTGTTACATATACATAGATATTATATAGAGAGATACACATATATAATACATGTATATAATATCGATATATAGTTGTGCATATGTAATGCACTGAGCCCATTTATTATTACATTATTTTATTTATTTATCTACTTATTTATTTATTTATTTATTTGATTTTTTGAGACAGTCTCCCTATAGCCCCAGCTGTCCTGGAATTCACTATATAGGTTAAACTGACCTCCATCGAACAGAGATCTGCCTGCCTCTGTCTCCTGAGTGCTGGAATTAAAGACCTGTGCCAGCACACCCAGCTATTTTATTTTTGAGCCAGGGTCTCAAGCATCAAAGGCTGGCTATGTGGCTGAGTATGACTTTGAACTTCTGATCCTCCTGCCGCCACTGTCCAGGTACTGGTATTACAGGCGTGCATCACCACGCCTGGTTTATCCTAGCCGAGCACCGTACCAATGGAGCCACATCCCTACCCCTACATACGTGATTTCTTTTCGAAGCTGATATGCATTTGACTGGGAGCAGTGTGTGCGTGCTGAGTGGAGTGAATTCAGCTGGTCTGTTCTCACTCCTTGATTCTCACGCCTTCTACAAACCCATCCACCTTCCGCCTGTGGCTGTGGAGTGCCAGGTCTTTTCACTTTCTTGAACAGTATGGCACTCTGATCCAAAGGGTGTGTGAGATAGGGTCCCTGGTTGTTTGTGCGCCTTTGAACATTACTATCTTCTTCTGGTTCATGTAGGAACTTCCTGTTCATGTAGCAACTTAACGGTTCGCAGGTAAAGTGAACTCAGATGAGCTCGCCTCCCTGTGTTCACGGTGAGTCCTATTGAACACCCACACATGGTGTCATTGTAATTCTGTGCTGCTCCTGGCGTTTCACGAATGCTCTGTGCACATGGAGCACAAGGACAGGCAGGTATTGTGCTTCCTCTGCTTCTCCAATGTTCCATGCCCCCTGCCCCATTGCACCTCACTCCAAACATGAAACGATCCAGAATCTCACAGCTGTGCATGGTGGCGCAGGCTCATCATCCGAGTGACTCAGGAGGCTGAGGTGGGGTGATCACAAGTTCAAGGCTTTACTTGGGCTACATAGTGAGTTGGAGATCACCTTGGGCAACTTAGTGAGACCCTGTCTCAAAAAGTAAAGAGAGGGCAGGGTAGAGAACTTGCTACGTATGTGGGAGGAGCCAGGTTCTATCTTCAGCACCACTGGGGCGGGGGCGGGGGGGAGCAGGCATTGCACCACATATGGGGTCCTGCTGGGCACAGCACCATGTGTGACAGCTCAGGTGTCATGACCACAAAGTCAGCCATGAACACACTCTGCTTTGGCCACCCTGCTGGTGGCCTCGACTGCCTGGCTCCCTGTGACTCTTAGCCCCCATGTTCATTAATGTCAGGGGCCAGGTGATAAACACAGCCACGTGTCTCTACTATCACCAGATGAGTCTTGCAGAAGGCAGCATGCCAGCTAATCTTGCCCCTGGAAGTCCACCACGTTCAAGCCACAGAGCTAAGTAAAATCCCTTCCATAAAGATGCTATCTCTGGGGCCAGCAAGATGACTCAGTGGATAAAGGCACCTGCTACCAAGCCTGATGATCTGAGTTCCATCCCTGGGGCCCACATGGTAGAAGGAGAGAAGTGGCTTCTACAAGTTTCCCTTGGACCTCCATATTTGCACCCTGGCATATGTACACACACCCAAGCATGGGGAACAATGAGATGAGCCCCAGACTGACACAGCTACCTCTGGAGGTATCCTGAGCAGGTAAGTGAGGGAAGCTGGCCAGAGCCTCCAGACTAAAGGATTAGATGGGTCAACGCACCCCAGGAGTCTGGGAGCAGCCAGATCTTACTTACAAAATGGCTTTGACCAGCTGTGAAGTTCTCTCATTACAGTTTGGGTCTTAAGTGTCTCCCAGAAACTCATGAATTCAAGACTTCATCTCAAGATGGTGGTGCTGTTGAAGGCCACCTCAATGGAGTCAGCTCAGTGGTCCAGGGTATGATTCTTGCTTCCAGGGGTTGGTACTATTGGACATAGCGGAAACATTAGGAAGTGGGGCATGCCTTTAAAGGATATCACTTATCCCCAGTCCTTTCCCCCACCTCCATCTTGGCCGACATAGGTGAGCCACTTTCCCGTCACATGCTTCTACCATGATGTTCTGCCTCAAATCAAGTCTGCAAGTAGCCAGGCCTAGTGACCATGCACTGAAACCTCTGGCAACCATGAGCCAAAATAATCCTCTCTATAGCTGCAGCTGGCCTGGAACTCACTATGTAGACCAGGCCGGCTTCAATCTCATAGAGATCTGCCTGCCTCTGCCTCCCAACTGCTGGGATTAAAGACATGTACCACCACACCTGACCTCTTTTCTTCTTATATTTTGACTCATCTCAAGTATCTTAACCTGGCAATGGAGAGCTGACTAACACCCTTTCCATGCATCCAGCTCCTATTAGTTAGCTGCTGGATACCTGCCATGTCCCAAGCTAAACACAGAGCATACATCGTATCATCTAATCCTCATAACCAATCTAAATTATTCTCCCATCTTTCAGACCGAGAAACTGAGGCACAGGGCATGTTAGTAAGTGATAGTATGGGTTCCTGCCCTGAAAATGGCTGCCTGTCTAGACGTTGACACAATAGCCTACACTGAGCCAATCCCAGGCAGAAGTTTCTCCCCAGAGGACAGTCATACCTCTGTTAAGGCCTAGTCCCTCTCAGGGTGTGAGCGTTGGAAACAAGCACCTGTGACCTACCCTTCTAAGACCCTCAAGAAGACAGTACATTTAAAAATAGCTTCTTCCATTTCTTTCCCATCAACAACAAAACAATTAATTTCTCTGTAGAGATTGTTTCTGTGAAGAGCAATAAGGTGCCTCCCCAGGGGGTGTCATTATGCCGAAAGCCTCCGTCTGGGGTGGGGGCTCCCCTCTGGCAGGAGCCTGCATAAGCTGCCTATCTGAGCCGGCTTTCTATCCCCTTAGTCCTGCTCACACCAGCCGGGGTGACAGAACGACTTTGTGGGGCCTGGTGCGATGCTCCAGCAACCCCGGGTGCAAGCCCACCGAGGGACCCGGCAAGGGGAGGGGGCATCCCTCCATGCTGACTTCTCTATGGCTAGTGTCCCTCTGAGCTGCTCAGGAGCATACACAGTTAAGGCCTTGGGAAGCTGCCATCACCATAAAATGCCAAGCATCCCAGCTGTCCACAACCAGTTTGGGCAGCCTGGCAGACTGTCTCAGGAACCCATAAACAGGACCGCATGAAGAAAGGGGATTTAACGAGGTATCTGCCTGACATCACTCTGGAGCAGAGGGGCCGAGACTCCATCTGCTCCCTAGGAGGCTGCCCAGGGGTCAGAACACATTGCAGAATTCAGAGACTCCTGGGAAACCTCAGGCTTGCTAGGCTGCCTTTGAAAGTTGCCCCACTCACCCATCACCTGTCCTCTGCATGCGACCAATGCTCTCCCAGCGACAGGGTCTCCCTGGTCCCCTGGAGGCCCGGTGAATACATGCAAAGCCTCAGTGGGGACATTTTTCTGCACAACACAAAACAGACTCCAGGAGACCCTGCTTTCCAGTCCATCACCAGGAGAGCAGACAGGCTTGTGTTTGGAACAGGCCTTCACAGAAGCAGAGCATCAAGCTAAGGGACACAGGGCTGGGTCAGGGCGCACTTCTTCGCCTGATTATCAGGCAGGAAGAAGGCTGATCTATATGCATAAATGAGATCTGTTTGTCAAATACAAGTACCTCGTAAATGAAATGGCAGGAGGCCAAAAATAACCATGCAGTACAGCAGCCTTCCCCAATGAATTTCTACATGTAGGTGACTGTGACTCCATGCCGGGACTCAAAATCCACCCAGATCTGGAGAAACCTGGGAACACCCCCTAGAAGATTCCATCAAGACATGGAAAAAAAAGCAGGTAGGTAGTGATCAGACTGGGAGAGATCCCCAATCCAGCCCTGTAGACAGACTCAGCCTGGATCTTAAGGGGCTCCCTTCAGGTTCAGGAGAAAATAAAGGCAGTAAGGCAGAGGTGTGGGTCTAAATGGATGCAAAGGTTCCCACTTGGAGCGAAGTGTTACCTGACTGCTGTTCTGTATTCTACTCCCCAGGTGGTTCCCAAAGACACGCTCCTTTGAGTCAGAAGAGAGTCACAGCAGTGACTTTCCTGCAGGTTTCAGCCATGTTCATAAACCCTACCCGGTGGCTAAGAGGCGATCTTTTCACCATTATCACAGGTTATTTCATAATCAATATCATCATTAACTTTACCTGATACTGACGAACTCTGGTCAAGCCAGCTTTATAAATAAGGTGCTCCTCAGAGCTATACCTTAGGGAAGGCCAGACAAGGTGGGCTAGCAGGCATCACCAGCCTGTGCAGTCACCACAAGGACTCCCTGACGACACTGGCCCAGTGCAGCTTCCTGAGAAACCTTTCCAGTGTGAGGTGGCCATGGGGACATCCTGCCGAAGGCCCACATCAGAGTCCCAGAAACTAGCATGAGGAAAGTCACAATTAAATGAAACCCACAGCCTTGCAAGAGAAGATTTCATTTTGTTCATAATTAATAAAAACTTATTCCCCTTTTTCTTTATTACAGAAGAAAATAAGTTATTGATTTCAACCACAAAGATAACTATTTGCATAACACAGCTGATTATGGGCTGTAACTGGTCCAGATGGAATTAATTTGCTTGCAATATATTATATCATTTTCTTAAACAGGTAAAGATTTCATATCCAGTAATATTTCTAGATGATTAGCAAAGCCCCTAATCTCATCGCCGCTGGTTTAGAGAGACACATCTCCACTCCCAACCCTGCACAAACAGAGATGAATTGTTGCTTAAACCAATTCCACAAGAGAACTACGATACTTTCCGGCCATTTGGGAAAGGCACGTGAAGGGGGAGCCCCTCTGAAGGAACAGACACCTGCTTCACATGCCTTGTGGCCCTCATTAGTTCTCCAGGGTGAGGCAGGTTCATTTACAGTTGTATGATCTCATCATTTCTCTTGCCTGCCGATCACAGTACACACACACTCACTTCCTTCCTGGTCTGCATATCAGATGTTCATCTCCCCTTCTTTCCCTTTCTGTGGATAGAGGGGAAAAAAAGAGGTTTAAGACACAGTGCCTAACTTAGGTCAGTTGGCCTCGGGCCATGTGATGATTCCTCTCAATTGTGAATTTAAGGAGATCTAGAATCCCCTAGGAGTCAAGCCTAGATTAGGTTTGCCAGTAATTGGCTTAACTGAGATGGGAGGACCTGCCCACTGTGGGTGGCTCCATTCCCTGAGCTGAGATCCTAGGCTGTATAAAGGAGAGAACAGAGCAGCATCCATCCCCCCGCCTCTAATTCTGGTGTGATAGAATCAGCTGCTTCAAGCGCCTGCCACCTTGGCTTCCCCACTGTTATGGAGTGTGCCCTCGAATCAAAGCACACCCCTTCTCACGAAGGTTGTCAGGGTTTTTAATCACAGCAACAGGAAAAGAAGCTAAGACAGTCACCAAGCTGTGAAAGGCCTGGATGACATTCTCCAGATTGGGGGTTTCTGTGCCAGGGCTGGAGGGTACCCAGACATATGGCTTCCGTGGATACTGACAAAAACCTGGAGTGCATACTAAAAGTGGATAAAATTCAGTGGTGTGGACTAGACACAGTGTGGCACAGTCCTGTCATCCTAGTACTTGGGATTTTGGGGCACGAGAATCATAAGCTTGAGACCAGCTGGGGCCGTGCTTTAGATCTTGTCCCAAAATCAAACAGCAATAAAATGTAACCCTGAGTGAAATGCATATAGCTGGGGATTTTTGTTGTTTTGTTTTGTTTTTTGTTATTTGTTTATTTGGTTAGTTGGGTTTTTATTTTGTTTTGTTTTGGGGGTTTTTTGTTGTTGTTGTTGTTCTTTTGTCTTTTTGAGATAGGGTCTCCCTGTAGCTCCAGCTGGCCTGGAACTCACTATGTAGAAGAAGCTGACCTTTATCTTACAGAGATCTGCCCGCCTCTGCCTCCCAAGAGCTGGTATTAAAGGTACATGTGCTACCACACCTGGCAACGTCTGGGATTTTTGTATTCTATTGGTCTATGTATTTAGATAATAATCACAAAATGTAAAATTAACTTGAAAGAAAAGCTAAACAGCCTTTATTTTGAGCAGAAGTTAATTTTTTATTTTATTTTTATCTTTTATGTGTATGAGTGTTTTGCCTGCATGTGTGTGCAATGCCCACAGAGGCCATAAGGGGTGTCAGATCCCCTGGAACTGGAGTTATAGACAGTTGTTAGCTGCCATGTGAGTGCTGGGAACCAAACCAAAGTCCTCTGCAAGAACATCAGGCACTTGAACAGAGTTTGTAAATTGGCTATATTCATGTGCCTCGTTTTATAAAAGAAATGAATATAGGGAAAACAAAATTATTGTAGTTACATGTATAGATTATTTATGAGTTATAAATATGTCTTATATTAAACGAGTCAGGCAAGGTGCAGTGAGTGGTTCATACCTGTATGTTGTCCCAGCATGCAGAAGGATCAGAAGTTCCAAGCCAGCCTGGACTCCACAACAAGACTCTGTCTCAAAAATTCAACAATCAAACCATAGCAACCAAAAGATGTGGCTACTTCCCATTGTGAACAGTCCTGGATCTTGAAGATTCCTTATAGCCAGGGCACACAGTCTCTTACTGCCAGACAAGGACAGTCCCCAGACCTGGGGTTATCTGCCTGAGTCCAGAGCAAGCAAGTTCAAAGTCTCCTGCTCCCTGGGAATTCCTCTTCAAATGACCCTTGAATAGCTTGTACCTCACCTTTCCTCCCTTGTGCTGAATCTTGACAACTGATCAATTTTGTAAAATGGGAAAGGTCAGCTTTGGTTTAGCCAAAATTAGAGTCCTGGGTGAGCACAGCAGGCTGTGGTAGCTGCATTTCACAACTGGTTACAGCTAGAAGGAGCCCCAGGGCAGACAGGCAGGGTGGAGGGGCACTCTGAAAGGGTTTTTGTGCTTTCTCTTTCTCTTTCTTTCTTTCTTTCTTTCTTTCTTTCTTTCTTTCTTTCTTTCCTTCCTTCTTTCCTTCTTTTTTTTTTCTTTTGATCTGTTCCTATGCTAGGATGAACCCAAGGACCTGGGCTTTGTACATGCTAGGCAGGTGCTCTACCACTGAGCCACACCCCAGCCCCTCACTGGGGGATTCTAGGCAGGGGCTCTACCACTGAGCCACACCCCAGCCCCTCACTGGGGGATTCTAGGCAGGTGCTCTACCACTGAGCCACACCCCAGCCCCTCACCGGGGGATTCTAGGCAGGGGCTCTCCCACTGAACCCCACTCTCCCAGCTCTTTATCATACATATAGTATTTTCATGTATCCTTTGGGAACTTCATACATGTATGCAATGTATTTTGGTCATATCCACCTCTACTGCCCCAAGTCTTCCTGAGGTACTTTGGTGACAGTAGGTCCTTTGGGCCCTGCCCCTCCCCTGTACGGTGCCCATTGTTCCTTCTTCTAGATATACCTAGAACTGGGCAGGGCCTGTCCAACTCATCAGGTACAACAACAACCTTTTCTGAAAGAAAAGCAAAGGCAGACATGTACCGCAGTGACAAGACCTTCAGCCATTGCTCAGGAACTCTGTCTCTGCTCCTCCGGACTAGAGAGCAGGCCACGGCTCACGCTAAGTGAGGTGGCCAGGACCTACGTTTATACCACCCGCAGTGCCACTGCACAAACTGTAGAGCCCTTCAATCTTTGGAAAGCGAAAACAGAAAGAAAAAGAGAGGCAGGGAGATTTCATAGAAAGAGATCTTTTTATTAAGAAACCGTGAATAGAAGTGTATTCGTTCAACCTCGAAATGTTGTGATGGCATCCCAGCCGGCAATGCATTAGAAGGGAATATGTCATTAATATAAACAGCAGAAAGGAAACTATTAAACTAACACAATTTAAAACTGAGCAAACCCGAGTGTTTGATTAAAGTTTTTATACATTCTGTACACTTGAGCAGGTAACATAGAACCTTAATATTTTTGTTGATTTTTAATTTGCTCGAGGTATGACATGGGAAACGTTAAAGTTTCCCTAATTTGTATTTGAAATTAAGCGGCAGATCCACAAGGAGGATTTTCGGCCTAATTTTCTCAACTGTCTTCAGACTTTCTGGAAAAGTCTACAGCACAACAGTAACTCAACTTAATGTCAGCCGTGTGAGAGGCAATCTCCCCTTTGTCGCAGCTGTAATACAGCACTCAATTTTGCTGGAGTTGAGTTGAATATAAATACATATGGTGAATATTAACTTTGAGGATCAGCCTACTTCCATATATGTTTTAATGCCTACGTATTTTTCCAGAAGGTTCCATGGGTCATGTACTCCACACTGGGGTTATTTTTCCATGATGCTAATTAGTTGAAGGTCATCCCCAATCACACATGACCCCAACGCAGGCTTGAGAACACCTCCCCATCTGCACAGACAGGCCTTGCCTCCTCTTCAGGAAATGTGGGTGATCCTCAAGACCATGCCCAGTCCAGACTGTCCCCTCCAAAGCCACCCATGTGCTACCTAGATCTGGAGGCATTCCTCATCAAAGCCACCTCCCTCGGGAGACTGGCAGATGTGTAGGCTGGCAGGCTGGGGGGCGGTGTCACGTCTTTCTAGAGCTGAGAACCCAGATCCTGCCCCTCGGCAGGCTGACAGAAGCTCGCTGGGCAAGAGGAAATGACTTACTGTAATAGGACGGTTTGAATGGCCAAATTACAGCAACTCATTTTCATTCCAATCACAGCCGCTGGAACTCTGATAGGCTGACACCCAGAATTATTGCTCTATCGTTAAAAAAATAAAGGAATGAGTGGGAATGTTTTGTATCTTCCCCAATATGAAATAAGGATGGCACAATCTGTCCCCAAGACTTGAGGGTAGCTGTGAGGCTGGGGAGGGCAGGGATACTATGGAGGGAGGGGTCCACCTTACTGTGGGTGTCCAAGGGAAGTTGTTCTGTGGACAGCTTCATGGAGGGTGTGAATCACTAGCCAGGGCCAATCCCACTGAAATACCTTTAAGACTTCTCCTTCCTCAACTCTTGGAGATCTGTCTTGTCGGCTGCAAGAGGCCTCATTTTCATGTTGGAACAGATGGGGCAAAATTGTCATTAACAGAATCTGACAACTCTAAAACTGAAATATAGATTTAGAAAGGAATCTAATGAATTAAATCAATGTTATTGCGGTGAAAACCACAGAAATTATTAGTGATTTGTAAAGTTAGCCTGTATTTTAACCTCAGTATATTTTAGTCTGGGCCATTTTAACATTCACAATACTTTTTCACTGTCGTGGTTAATGTCTAACTGTGTGATACACTCATCTTAATTTATCTTCTCCTCCTGATTCTGTGACTGCAGGCTGGCCAGCCCCGGCTCTGGACGCTGCCAGGCCTTGTCTGGAGTGTGGTGTGGGGTACCCAACCCCGACTGACACAGACCAGGGCCCGGTCATGACCTTGTGGGGTCTCCTTGAAAATATGTCACAGTGGGTTCACGCTGATTTTCTCCTATTTCTTTTAGTGAGGAGAATCTAATTTTAAGAACAACCCAAACTCCAGGGCTGTTTTAAGGAATAAATGGGAGAGAAACATTTCCAGATGTCCAGTTTTCAGATGCTTTTCATGATCATATCAAACCAATTAGAAAAACCAAACCCAGAACATCACTGGCCTTCCTGCACTGGAACCCCCCAGGCAATGTGGAGTCAGGGCTCCAGGTCTCAGTGCCTGTAGATCAAGACAGGGCTTGGCATGTTCACCCAGTCCTGCCAGTGGTGCCCCTGAAATGGCTCACTCAGCACTCTTTTGTGGCCACTTGCCTTGTGTTTAGCAGTGAGAATACAGCAGGGTGGATAGGCTCCCATGATTCTGAGGCTCCCTCAGACTGAGGTAGGTGTGACACACACCCCTATCAAGGGCATGATGTCACTAAAATCCATGGCAGGTGCCAGAAAGAAGATACAACCACAAGATGGTGAGGGCTTCCAATGGGACTCAGCCAGGGTGGCCTCTCAGTGGAGAACACAGCACGAAGTCCTGGATGATACAAAAGTCATGGGAAGGGGTGGAGGAAGAACCCTCTGGAAGAGGGAACAGCAGGTGTAAATGCTGTGGAGTGCAAGATAGCAGAATAGCAAAAGGCCTTGCTACCTGGGGCTCCCTAAGTCAGGAAGGTAAGGGTTGGAACAGAGTACAGGGCTCGGCAGGGACCAGACTGTGTAGGGATGCACAGGCCAGAGTCAAGGGGAGGCAAATGGTTTCCCAGGCCTCTATCTGTGTTAGGATTCAGTGTCTCTAGAAGAAATGGGAGTGGCCTGACACCTAAAACCCAGACTGGAACCTCTTACCACTGTGTCTAAAACAAGGGAGACCAAGATGGCCTGGCCAAGCCTGGTCCTGGCAATAGCTGGCCTCACCTCGACTTCGAGTTGTGCGTGTCCTTCTGATCTTGGATACATCAGACTTGTGCCTGCACCTGTGCCTGTGGCGTTAAGTCTAGACTGCTCGCCCCTGCATCTGAGACCTTGACAGAAACCTGAGTCACTCCTGCCTCCAGCCAAGGTCGCTCCACATACTCCCTGCCAGACCCACGCCTTGTTCATCTTCTGTGTCTTCCTACCTCACTTCCACATGCCTCCCTGCCTGGGCTCATCCTCCACCTTCACATCCCGCCGCTGCTGACTCATCTTGCCAGGACCATCTCAGGCTTCCTATCAAACGGTTCCCTGGCTCCTCAAGAGCCAACTGTCTTTCCCTATTCCAGAACATGGGCCTCTCACCACCATGTCCACAGACAGCCTTGGTTCTGTGCTTCCTCCCTTCACCTCACCAGTTCTGGCAGGCAGCCCCCCATGAAGTTAGCGACTAAGGCCAGTAGCTGGGGTACCCTCGCTCCCCTCCCTTCTCTAGTCTTGCGCAAGACTCTGCAGGACCACATCCCAGGCACCCCTCAAGCCCTGACTCTTCTGTCCTGGTCCCAGCCACTCTTACTCCTGACCCGTGCTGGCTCCCTACTTCCTTCTATAGAATCAGGGATTTAGTGTATGGGTGTGGGTGTGCAGCTGTATGTGTACACATGTATGTGATCGTGTGGAGCTTAAAGGTCAACCTTGGGTGTCATTCCTCAGGTGCCATCCACCTTGTTTTTTGAGATAAACTTTCTCACTGGAACCTGGGACTCACTGATTAAGCTGGGCTGGCTGCTCAGAGAGACGTAGACATGCACCTGTCTCTGCCTCCTTAGTACTGGGAATATGAACACCCCACCACGCCCAGCTTTTTACATGGGGGATGGAACTCAGGGCCTCATGCTTATATCACAAGCACTCTTGTAAAATGTATGTATGTCGTACATATGTGTGGTGTCATCACACGTGTGCATGTGCATGTACAGAGGCCAGAGGAGGATGCTGGGTGTCTTTTATCCCTTTCTGCCTTGTTCCCTTGAGATAGGATCTTGCACTGAACCTGGAGCTCAGCTGGTGACCAGCAAGTCCCAGCAATCTGCCTGTCTCCACCTCCACAGCACTGGGTGACAAGAATGGATGTGGCCATGCCCAGCTTCTTATGTGGGTTCTGGGGATTTGACTCAGGTCCTTATGCCTCTACTTACTCACTAAGCCATCTCCCCAGGCCCACAAGCACTTTACTGACTGAGCCATCATCTTTTAAGCCCCGGGCTTTCTTTTTAGCACAACACAAGTCATCGCTCTCTCTCTCTCTCTCTCTCTCTCTCTCTCTCTCTCTCTCTCTCATAATTACTGAATATGTTACAAGGGGGTGTGGGGTTTGAAAAATAGCTTTTTTTAATTTTTTTTTTAATTTTTTGTCTTTTTGAGACAGGGTTTCCTTAAGGCCCCAGCTGGCCTGGAACTCACTGTGCAGACCAGGCTGGCCTTAATCTCACAGAGATCTACCTGCCTCTGCCTCCCAAGTGCTGAGATTAAAGGCATGCACCCATCTCTTAATCATTGCACTAGGAACTGAATTCAGTTCCTCCCCAGGCCCTGTGGAGCCTCATGGCCTTCAACCATCTAAAAATCTTTTTTTTTTTTTTTTTTTGTATGCAGAGAGGGGCGCTTCTGCCACAGCATGCATGTGAAGGTCAGAGGACAACTTGTACAAGTAGATTCTTCCCTACCATGTGGATTCCAGGGGTCAAAGTCAGGTTGCCAGTCTTGGTGGCAAGCACCTTGACCCACTGAGCCATCACGCTGACCCCTTCGGTCATCTCTGGTACCTTCTCTCACACTCCTGTCCCCTTCACATGCTGCAGGCACAGTGGCCTCCTTAGGGTTTCTTCACCACACCTGCTCCGTCCCTGCCGGTAATGCCTTGCCCACCTGGCTCAGGTCACTGTTCCTGCATTCCCTCCTCTAGGAGACCCTGTTGACCCCAATAGGGGAGGGCCTTCTTACCCACAGCAACCTATCTCAGTGCCCATTTCATACCCTCCATTTCACTAGTCCCCTGCCCAAATGACAGCACCTGTTCATTTCTGGTCTCATCTCTGGGTTCATGAGAACTGTTATGAATTCAATACAAAACATCCCCTGACCTGATTTTGGGAGATCTGGGTAACCATAGGGGGTGGGGCCTCATTGGAGGAAGTGAGGCGCAGGTAGTAGGAATTTTAGCCCAGCCTGCTTCCCTTCTTGCTACCTGATTAGCCATGAACTGAACAGCTGTTCTCCTCTACACATACCCCACTTCTATGATGTTCCCCCTAAACACATGGGACCAGGCAGCCCTGGACTCTGAACTTGTTTCTTGTAGGTATTTTGTTACAGTATCACTAGCACGGCAGCCCTGGTTGCTTGGGCAGCTGTGCACACTAAGTGTCTCTCATGGGGCCTGGTATGCAGTTGGAGCTTACTAAAGAGTTGTAGTGTGGACAGGTGAGGTACCCCAAAGCTTCAACTTTGGTCCCCCTGGGAAAGCTGCTGTATCCTATCTAGAAAAGGATGTGCCCAGATTGTCTCCTTTGAAGCCTGTTGTGATTTGAAATGCCCCCCGCCTAAGGCTTGTGCTTTGAATACTTCCCCACTGGTGGTGATGTTTTGGGGGACTGTGGCTCCTTTAGGAGGCTGCTGGGAATGGGTGACTCCTGTGAAGGAGCTCTCCTGTCCCTGGTTCCTGCCTCACTCTCTACTTCCTAATCTATGATGTGAGTAATCTCCTCTACATACTCCAACTGTCAGGATCCCAACATGCGCGTAATGGACAAAACCCTCTGAAACCAGACACCAAAGTAACTTTCCTCTCTTAAATTGCTTTTCAACAGTAGTCATTAATGTCCCATTGGTAGTCATTTGGCTGGTAACTCCTGGGGTCCCTGTCAGCCTCCATCCCACCAGGACCTTGAGCACTGTTCAGAACCTGACTCAGAGATGATGCTTGGTAAACATTTGGAAGCCCAGGCCTGTGTAGGACAGCAATTTTTTCTGAGTGAGCTTGAGAGGCCTTAACTGCCTTTTGTGTAGTACTTACAGACCAGCCCAGTGTCAGGCTACAGGGGAACAAGCCTGGTCCCATCTGCAGTGCATGATGGACATACACAGAGACCAAAGTAGGAGCTGGGCAGGGAAAGTAGGAGCAAAAAGCTTGATGTACCTTCTCCCCAGCATATGGGGAAGGCACAGGCCTTGTCAGAACATTGATATTTATTAGCCACCCTCTGAGCATGCCAGCAGGGCCTCCTCTCTGGACTTCCTCACAGAAAGAGAACCCAAGGCCACTAGGCCTGATGTGGACACTATTATGTACCAGGCATGGGTGACACCGAGCTCTCAGGCAGGGGACACACACAGCCAGGACCCTCTGCTTCCCTCTCCACCCCTGGAACACCAGCCTCAGCTGATGATGCCTCCACTGTTTCAAGAGGAGGGAGGGAAGAGGGAGGATAGAGGGGGAGCTCCAAAGCCACAGCTCAGAGGCCTGTCCAGCCCTGTGTCCACACTTGGCATTACCAAAGGACAGGGCCTTGGGCTGGCCATGTAGCCCTAGAATAGACCAGCTGAGCTGGACCTATCTAGAAGATAGAAGACCCACTCCAAAGGTACCCACTCACCTTGGGGTTAAGGACAGGAGTCAGACCCAGACTTCACCTGAACAGTGCTCCTCATGTGCTCTGTATCCCTAGACAAGTCACTGAACCCCTCTGAGCTGGTACCTCTTCCATGAAATGGGGGCATTCCTAACTGCTCAAGAATGCTATGCATATTCAATGAGATCTTGCTCACAAGGACCAGCTGTGTGTGTCCAGAAGACATTGAAGGGCCCTATCTCCAAGGCAAGCAAGCTCCCTGTCCACAGACATCAGCCGGGAGCCACCCCAGGTGGCCTGTGGTTCTGAGAGTAACAGAGCTCTTATTTTACATCCTTCCCTTCACACCTCATGCCTAAAATGTGCATGCACTCAAGAGAGCACAATTCCCACCATCACATGGCCCCACAGCACGTTCCCTCTACCTACACTCAGGATGGGCAGCTCCCCACTCCTGCCCTAGGCTCAGGAGAGGCTGAGAAGTCTCCATGTTGACCTTGATGACAGAAATAAAAGTGAGCAGACCCCCAGTACAGCTGGGGTCAGAGGTGTTGGAGTTTCCATCATAGGTGGCCTGACAACAACCTAGAAATGTATTTGAAACTCTGGCTGAATGCCGTACATTTCCATCCTTTATAAGAGCATTTTTGTAGCCTCTGTAAGCTCACCAACACTAGAGGTAGATTGTGCCATGTCCTTGCTTTCTCTTACGAAGGGCTTCTGCAAGTTTCATGAGGACTGGCTGGAAATGGCCCTCCTCCCAAGAAGCAGCTATCCTCTGACTGAGACGTCAATCACAAAGAAACCCATAGGTTCCCCTTTTCCCCTTGACTTTCAGGAAGCTCAGCAATAACACTGATTCTTTTGGTTGTAAGCCTGAGTCTTTATGGCTACAGTAGCTCTCCAGCCCAACACTACATCCAAAGTCCCCTTTCTCAACGACATCTTTTGCTTCTGGCCATCAGACTGTGTCAGAGACACATATGTATCAACAAGGTTCTTGAGCTAGGAAGAATAGATGTATTAGAAAATTCCATGAAGATGATCCTCCCAGAGGTCCTGTCCCAGGACAAATCCTCTCCCCCAATTCATCATTCTCCTCCTGATTGTTGCAGAGATCCTGCCATGTCCTCTACTCTGTGTTCCTGTACTGCTGAATTTCTGTGTCCTCCGCAAAGCCCAGTGTTTCTGCCTCAAGCATCATATCAGACAGCACGCAGGTGTCAAAGGATATTGTCCAAAAGAGCAGAAACCTCTGTGATGGCAGGAGACTCAGCTGCTGCCGCGTGGCCATCAATGCACCCTTGAAAACATGCTTCCTGGGGTGATGGACTGCCCTGCCTCGGGTTCAAAAAATGAAGCAAATTTTGCTTCACTAATTTAGTTCACATATGACAATAAATCCCAGAAATATGCCTTATGTATACTTCACATTACCTTTCACCGACAAACACAAAAACATGGTCAACATTTGCAATAAAATTATCATAGAAATGCCATCTCAAATCTTATTTTCTTTTTTCCAATGTGCATTTCACAAATAACTTGTATTAAAATTATGTTTTACAGAGTAGAAATAGCAAACAAATACCCCTGGTAATTTAAATAGGCATTTGCATAACATGACTAGAACACTTTAGAAAAACGCACAGCATCGGAAAAATTCGAGCTCAAAAACACTTAAATACAAGTGATTTTAATAAGTCTAATATGAAAAATGCCTTTTAGCTGTATTAATTAGTGAATTAAAATGTGTTGATCTTGGAATATTTTTCAGCTAACAGGTTTGGGGATTTGTGGTGGTTTCTTTCTTTCTTTCTTTCTTTTCTTTTTTCTTTCTTTCTGGTTGTGAGAAAATAGAAAATGTTTGCCTTCATTAAACAGCACCATGGGGCTGGCTGTCTTGTAGGGTTTGGGCAGGTATCAGAAGATTTGAGGACCAGGAGATAATACAGGAAATACAGCTGTAGGAAGGGGACAGACTCCAGGCACCCCAGCCTGACATACTTAGGTACAAAATGGACCTGGGCAACTCCGGTGTGCCAGCCCTGGGCTTCCCAGCCATGGGAGAGGAACAGGAACTAGTACATCCCACCGAGCTCTCAGAATGGCCTGTCCCCTCTTCTGGAAACCCCTAAGGATATTTAGAGTTTCGCCAGAGGCAGCTCACTCCATCTGCTCTCTAAAAAAGGCTGGCCTGTGCTGCTTACCCTTTGGAAACTGATGGTACCAAACGGACATGAGCTGGAAACTTCCATTTCTTGGTGGGGTGTCTGTGCATCTTTACAAATGAGTCCTCAGGCAGGCCTGAGGATGCCTGCCTGCAATCACAGCTGGTCGGGAGGCTGAGGCAAGAAGACAACAAGTTTGAGGCCAGCCTGGATAACTTAATGAGACCCTGTCTCAAAATAAAAAGTTAAAAGAGAGTTGGGAATGTGACTCAGTGGTAGAGCACCTGCCTAGAATCCCCCAGTGAGGGGCTGGGGTGTGACTCGGTGGTAGAGCACCTGCCTAGAATCCACCAGTGAGGGACTGGGGTGTGACTCGGTGGTAGAGCACCTGCCTAGAATCCCCCAGTGAGGGGCTGGGGTGTGACTCGGTGGTAGAGCACCTGCCTAGAATCCACCAATGAGGGGCTGGGATGTGACTCAGTGATGGAATACTACAAAAATTCTACCAGTTACAGGCCAGAGGCATGGCTCAGCAATAGACAGCTGGCCTAGCACATCAAAGCACTAGGCTTAATCCTCATTACATCAAAATATAAATTAAAGAACGATTATATATATATGTATATGGCTGAAGAGATGGCTTAGTTGATAAAAAAGAAATAAAAAAAAAACACACTTGCTGTGCAAGCATGAAGACCTGAGTTCAAATCCATCCTCACCACCCATATGAAAAACTGGGTCACATATGCCTATAACTTCAGCACTATGGGGAGCAGAGACAGGAGGATCCCCAGGAGGCTGCCAGCCTAGCTCCAGGTTCAGTGAGAGACCCTTTCCCAAGGGAATAAGGCAGAAACGCTAGAGTAGGACACCCAACCTCTCCCTCTGGCCTCCCCATGTGAGCAGGGGCATGTATTCCCATGCACATACACACTCTTGTATATGTAACATAATAATAACAGAAAATTGAAAATGAAGGGAAAATAAAATAAAAACAATTCCTTTTCTTTCCTCTGTCCTGGGCTGTTCTCTAGCTTCATATAACAGGTCAGTGCTTGATGGGTCCTGGAAGCATGTGGTCTCCTGGCTTGAAGCGCACACAGAGCTTCGGATGAGTCACGGGGGGCTCTCCCCACTGAGAAGAAGGCTGGCACAGAAGGAGCTGGGCTCTGCGCAGTGATTGCTCATCAAAAACAAGGAAGATGCATATTTATCTCTGCAATTTAGTTTGAATACCCTTCTGAGAACCTGCAGAAGATCCTTCCGTGCCCAGCGTCTGAGTTGTTAAAATTTTCATTTTGGGTCCCCAGGAAACAGGGCATTAAAGCACGTCTCTGCTTCCTCATGCTATCAAAACCCCCATTTGCCACTCTTCTGCTCCCCCCTCCGCCCCAAGAACTGGCTAGAAAAATGAGCTAGTAAGCCTGGGGCATTTCTATGATGGGGAAGTCCCAGCCAGTCAGGTGACAGAGTAAATGGCCTCTGGCCCAAGCTCCAATCCTCATGCCCTGCAAAAGATGCCACCAACCAAGTCCTTCTGCATCTGAGGGTTTCCATGGCTGATTAAGTGGAGTGCAAAGGAAAATATGGACTATTGAGTCTCAATTTGGCAATTCAACTTTGTCGTTTGAAAGATGGAAACTGAGGCCCATAGGGGAAGCAGCTTGCTCAGAGTCACACAGTCACAAGAAACCAGCCTCTTGGCCCTAAGCCAGGGTCTTTTTGTCAATGGCTGAGCTACGTTAGGAGAAGGCACCCATTTAAAAGGAGGACCTGATAATAGGACAGTTGTAGATTTCATAAAAAGTTGTAAAGAACAATGGTTGATTCTGATTGCCAACTTGATTGTATTAAGGAACACCTAGGTGGGCTGGAGAGATGGCTCAGCAGTTAAGAGCACTGGTTGCTCTTGCAGAGGACCCCGGTTCGGTTCCCAGCACCCACATGGTAGCTAAGAACCATCTGTAACTCCAGTTCCAGGGGATCTGACGCCCTCTTCTGACTTCCATGGGCATTGTACAACACAGGCGCATTTACATACATGCAGACAATACACTCATACACATAAAAAATTATAAATAAAAAATTTTAAGAAAACAAACACCTAAAGGATGAAGGAAACCCACCTCTGGGTGTGTTGGCATTGGGGGGGGCGGTCTCCAGGGACAATTAGATTATCAGGGCTCTGACCTGGTCAGTACATGAAGCCTTCCGTGGATTTGTACTGTAAAGGCATCAGTGGGAAGTGGCGAGGGGTGGGAGGTGAGAGGGTAGAAGAAGTGGTCACTAGGGACCTGACCTTGGGGACCGTGTCCTCTCCTGATCTCTTTCCGTGCACTCGCCCATGCTTTGCTCTGTTGCTCCTCTTCCCCACACTCCCACTGCTGTAATGTTCTGCACAAGCTCATGGGACCAAGTGACCATGGACTAGACCCTCTGAGACCATGAGCCAAAATAAACCCTTCTTTCCTTAAGCTGTTTCTGTCAGGTGTCTTGATACAGAGTCAAGAAAAGTAGCTTGTATCATAAATAGATCACATAGTTCCATCCATGGTATACAGTGGCAGATCCAAGTCACCAGGATCTCACCCTGTGCAGTACATGCCTCACCCATCAGGAGCTGATTGATATGTGACATGCATCACTCGAAGGCATGCTGTATTCAGGTTTCCTGAGCTTTTACCCGCTGTCCCTTTTCTCTGCAGACTCCCACCCAGGGTACCACACTACATTTAGCTGTTCTGCCTTCCACTCTTCTGGAATAACAACTTCCCAGATTCATCTTGTTTTCAGTGCCCCTGGAGGAACCCTGCTCAGGCATTTCTTAGGATGTTCCTGCATCTGGACTGGCCTGATTTTCTTCTCATGGTGAGACTGTGGTCATGCTATCTCAGGAAAAGACCAAAGGCAAAATGCCAACCTCACTCTATCAAGATATCAGTAAGACGGATTGCTGTTGATATTGACCTTGCCCACCTGACTAAGGCCAGGTTTCTCCACACCAGCACCAAAGTGACGATCCCCTACTTCTACACTGTACTTTGAAAGGATGTCCATCCATACAGCTCAATAAATGGAAGTGTGAGTCACTTTCTCGAGAGAGAGGGATCATTCAGACCTTGGATATGGGTCTATCTGTTCTCACTGATTAATTTTCCAATCTTATTCTTATAACTATGAACGCATAGATATTTGTCTCCTTGGGTTGTAATTCAACTCCACAATTATTCAGTTGTTCAAATTGTTCAAGGCTTGCCACCGCGAGCCCTTTCAACTAGTTTCAACACATCTCATCATTGTGTACATGTGTGCTCATGTGTGTGTGCATGTACATGTGTTTAAGTGTATAGATGTGCATGCATGTGCACTCACACATTTGAATCTACTTTATGACACTATAAGATGCTCCAAGCTCATCTTGTGTAGTTCCTATCCTAGAATCAACCATTTCTCTAGTGAACTCTGGTTCCTATTGTTGAGAATGATATTAGAAACCAAGATCTTGAGGCAGCAATATGTCTCAGTGGGTGAAAGGTGCTTGTTGCTAAGTCTGATGACCTGAGTTCAAGACCCAGAACCCAAAAGGTGGAAGGAGAGAACTGATCCTGGCAAGTTGTCCTTTGACCTCCACATTCACGCCATAGCAAGGTCTCCATCAAAGGAAAGGAAAGGAAGGAAATATAGATAGATGGTATAGCAGGTATGTTTGTGAATTAATATATAAGTAGCTTCATAGCTTGGTGGGTTAAGTGAAAAAAATAAATCATTGAAGACATGTCTTCAAAGGGTATATTTTCTCCTCCGTGCTCCCTCCCATCCTTCCTTCCCTCCCTCCCTGCTGCCACAAGGTGAGCATCTTTGCTCCAGTACATCATCTCTACCATGACACTGCCTCGCCATGGCCTAGAAACAACAGAGCCAAGTGACCTTGGACAGACCCTCTGAACATGAGACAAAATAAACCTTTTCTGCCTTTAAATTTTTTTCACTTTATTTATTGCATGTGTGTACATTTGTCCGTGCATGCACATGCCACAGTGTATATGTGGAGGTCACAGGACAGCATATAGAAGTTGGTTTTCTCCTTCCAGCATGTGGGCTTCAGGATTTGAACTCAGACCCTCAGGCTTGATGGCAAGTGCCTTTACCCCCTGAGCCACTTTGCCCACCCAAACCTTTCTTCCTTTAAGATTTTCTCAGGCATTTTGTCACAGCAATAGAAAGCGGACTGGTATACAGAGAAAAGAAATACATGTGTGCATACATGCTGGCTCCTAAATGTATGCACAGTTTTGGGTATCTCTGTGTCTCCATCAGCATCTATACTAAGCCACATGGGAGTGACACTGATATCCCCAAGTCACCCCAGTCCTGTGGGTCATTGTAGCCCCCTGCTATCCATATACCAATGTAACCAATGTATCCAATGGATACCAATGTAGCCAATGGATATCAATGTATCCAATAAGGGCTTTATTTTCAGGTGGACAGCATAAGACCCTGAGACATATGTGATTGGTCCAAGGTCACACCTCAGCACTTAAGAGGTAGGATGTCCACACTGTGTTTCTGTGTTGGCTATTTTTCTCATCATTTTCGCCAAATACCTGAAAGAAACAGCTTAAGAGATGGAAAAGTATTCTATTTGTTTGTTTTTGAGGTAGTATCTTAGTATTCAAGGCTGATCTTGAACTTAATAAGTAACCAAGGATGACCTTGAACTTCTGATCCACCTGCTCCCACCTCCTGAGTGCTGGGATTACAGGCATGTAACACCATGCCTGTTTTTTGTTTTGTTTTGTTTTTTGTTTTGTTTTGTTTATTGTGGTGCTGTGGATCAAACCTAGGGCTTTCTACACGCTAGGCAAGCACTCTATCAGCTGAGCTACATCCCCAGCCCAAGAAATTTCTTTTGTTTTATTTTGTTTTGCAAACCAAGTCTCACAATGTAGCCTGAGAGGCTCAAACTGGTGACCTTCCTGTCTGAGCCTCCTGAGTACTGTGATTACAGAAACCTGCCACCACACACAGCTGGGGAAGATTTGTTCATTTGGGCTCATAGTTTCAGAGGTTTTAGCATCTCACGGCTATGAGGGTGTGGCAGGGCTCACATCACCGCAGCCAGGAAGCAGAGACAAGTTAGCCCCAAGAACCCACCTCTAGCAATCCACTTCCTGCAGCTAGGCCCCTAAAATTTCCAGAACTTTCCAGAACAGCACCACCTGCAGGGGCCCAAGCATCCAATACATAAGCCTGTGAAGGACATTTTAGGTTCACACAGCACTATGCCTGCCCTGTCCTGTACCCAAAATGCAACTGACCTTGGCTAACTCTAGACCTCTAAGGTCAGAGGAAGAAGATAGTGTTTGCTTAGGGTAGAAAATCCCATGCAAGAAGTCCACAGGTCAGGATCCCAGAGACTGACAGGTCAGAACTCCAAGTGCAATTAAAAGCTGGTCAGCAGAGTCCAGTATTGGGACCCCCACATTTTCAGTCTCAACACCCTAACTAATGGGACCCAGAAATATGATCTAGGAGAGCCCACCTCAACTGATCCTGGATTTTTCTGCCCTTGACTCTTGGGCCTAAGCAGCCCACACACCTGCTATTTCCTGTGGCCACATGTGAGCTGTCACATATTGCACCCTCAGTCAGACTCACCAAAGCCCTGGATGACCCTCTGCCTCAGAAAGGCCAGGTCACTTAACACCTCAGAAGCCATTATCAGAGACACTGGCAAGGCCCAGGGTCAGCTTTCTCCCCTTGTGAGGACACTTGCAGCATAAGCTATAGCCCCATCAAGGACCAAGCTCTGTGAGCAGGGCACCTGAGGGCTGTGTGCAGTGCATGACAGCCTTCCTCTCCCATCCCTCCCCACCACACTCCCAAATAAACTGCATGCACCACAGCCTTGTTTGAGGTTCATTTTGTGGGGATCCAAATGAAGTCCCCAACATATAAATTAGCCTGTCCCTTTTTCTGAGATAGGGACTTGCTATTTAGCCCAGGCTGGTCTCAAACTCATGATCATCGTGCCTTAAATTTACGAGTGCTGGGATTACAGATGTGTGCCCCAACACCGAGACAAACTAATCGCTCTTATCTGTTGTCCAGAATCCTGTCTGCCTCAGCCAAAACTGGTCATGCACACGCAGCGGGGGAGGCTGACAGCATCATTGGCAGGCAGGAAGTGGCTGTTGGGGCTGAGACCCTAGATCTCAGGCTCCCCAGGGGAGGGTGGGGTAGAGCGAAGGTCTGGAAGGCAAGACAGTTGACAACACATCTCTTGCTTACCCACCTTGGAGGGAGTGGTGAGGTGACACAACAGGACCCCTGAGGTTTAGCATGGATGGAAACAGACACCGCTTGGTGGCTGAATCCTGAGGAATGTTTGAAAGCCATCTTTCCTGGCTGCGTGGGAGGGAGAGCACCATTTGTCAGCTGTAGCTAGATGAAGCGACACGGTGCCGAGGGATTCCAGCATCTGAGAGCACACCTGCACAGTCTCCACGTCTTCCTCGGGAAGGGGCCATCCGTCAGAGGAAGGTGCCTATGTCCCATGAAGGGCACCGTCACCAGCAAATGATAGTGTAGGTACGCCCATATGGAGTGGCGCCTGCCGTCCCCCCTCTCCTTGAAGATGAACAGCATTTGTCACCAACTTCCCAGGGCCTGCAGACATGCCGTGTCTGACTCATCTGTACCTCTGTCACCTTGCCTGCCAGAAGCCACTGGCTGCAGAGACCTGTGCCGTGACTGGGGACCCTTTGCTACCAAATGACTGCCCAGCCAGGGCCCATTCTGCTTCCCTTTAAGCAGGAAGTCCATACACCCCTGAGTGCATGCATGTGCACACACAAGCACACATACAAACCCACATGTTCACACAAGTGCACACTCACACACACATACACATGCTCATACACATACACTTGTACACCATGCCCCTCCACACACATCTTCACACACCCACACCCTCACAATTCTGTGACATGCATACTCACACACAGGCTCACACACACACACACACACACACACACACACACACACACACATACTGTCTCTCTCAAACAGTTGCACACACACAATTCATACTCAGAACCCCTTCCACTTTTCAACAGGAAGTCTCTCTCCTACACAGGTGGATGTCTGTGGTCAGTTGCAACTCCTCCAGCCCCTTACCCCTCACAAGGGGCCTGGCATCTGTGTATCTGTGGAGTGGGTCCCCAAGAGGACAATCTGTGAAGTTCTGTTGATTGTGGAAGGCATCTGAGGTGTACTGATGGGTACCATGTCCTTATGAACTGGATTACAGGACCCTTAACAGATAATGCCCGGTGTTCTCCCTGTTTATTGGACGGTGAGCAATTACAGTGAGGTCTTAAGAGATAAGTGAAGCAGGAGGCCGCAGCTCCAAGGAGGCTTTGGAAACAATTCTCAAGCCACAGGGAACGATGGCCTTGGCTCTGGACATCAACTATGCAGCTCTCTGAGACCTGGCTAGTTCTTAATCCTTTAATTCCAGCAGCTGGCTAGGAGCTATGGTTGGATTGGGGCGGGGTGAGGGGGGAGAAAAATCAACAGAGGAATTTCAAACCCTTCAAAGCTGGACCAGCTCCCTCCTTCCCTCTCTAACCCACTGTGGGTGAGGTGGGGTGGCCTACTTTGCAATCTGTTGCTGTGATAAAACACTCTGACCAAAACCAACTTTGAGAAGAAAGAGTTTATTGCACCTTACACACCTCCGGATCACAGTTCACCACTGAGGGAAGACAGTGTAGGAACTCAAGGCAGGAGTCTGGAGGCAGGAGCTGGAGCACAGGTCATGGAGGAGCACTGCTTAGTTTGCTCCCCTGCTCCATGCTCAGCCTGCTTTCTTATACAACCCAGGACCACGTGCCCAGGGGTGGCACCACCCATGGTAAACTGGGCCCTCCAATCACTCAACAATCAAGAAAATGTCTCAGAGTCAGGTTTGGTGGTGTAGGCCTTTAATCCCAGCACTCAGGAGGCAGAAGCAGGAGAATCTCTGTGAGATGGAGGCCAGCCTGGTCTATACAGTGAGTTCCAGGCCAGCTGGGGCTACAGAGAGACCCTGTCTCAAAAAGAGCCAAAAAATTAAAAAGAAATAAATAAAAAAGAAAATGCCTCACAGACATGCCCACAGGCTAGCCCAATAGAGGAAACTCCCGGGCTGAGGTCCCCTCTTCCCTGGTGTGTCAAGTTGACAATGGAAGCCAACCAGGACACACAGCTGCCCTTCTGAGGGTGTTGGGCCTCTGGGGACTCTGGGGACCACTGGCCATGAAGTAAAGGGACAGGAAAGTGTTTTAGCAGGAGAACTCCTTGTCAGTGGTAAGACAGTGGAGCGCCCCCAACAGGAGGAACAGCAGCAATCACCTCATGACAGGGAGCACTACTTTCTCCATCCCTCTGGGAGCCTCAGAGAACAGAATGCAGAGCCACTGTCCCAGCAAAGTGAGAAGAAGCTTGGTGGTGGTGTTCCAGGGGTGTCCCCATACCTCCGTGCTGACTGTGGCCTCACCCTGCAGACACAGCTCCATGAGGCAGCCTCACTCACTGCCTGAAAGCCCTGTGCCTTACCCTGGACAGTGTGGAGATCAACAGGTCTCCTAGAAAAGAGGGAACAAAGTGGGCAGATGGAGGGAGTCGGGGAACCATGAAACACAGGCTCAGTGGGCACGCTTGTAATCTCAGCACTCAGGAAGCTGTGCAAGAAGGGCAGCCTGAGCTCCATAGCAAGACCGGCCTGTCCCAACACGCACACACATACACACCCCACAACATACATATACATACCATATACATACATATACACATACCACACACATATGCACACATACATATACCACATACACACACATACGTGTACATACCATACACATACATATGCACACACTACACACACACCATACATGTACATACATGCACACATATGCACACATACATATAACGCAGACACACACACACACACACACACACACACACATGCACAGGATGAGGATGTAGCTCAGAGACAGAGTATTGGCCCAAGGCTCTGCGGTGATCCTCTGCACTGCAAAAAATAAAATGTGAGACCACAAAACCGACATAACTCCAGTCAGAAGTTGGGACGACATACTGGGGAGAAGTTTCTTTGAGTGGCTTTCAGTGGCATCCTCCCCTCCCTTTTTCTCCTCCCTCCTCCCTCCTTTGTTCCTGCCCTCCCCACTTCCTGCCTCCTTCTCCCTCCTTCCCCACTTCCTGCCTCCTCCTTCCCTCCTTCCTTCCCCTTTCCACTCCCTCCCTCCTTCCCTTCCTCCCTTCTTCTGAGCACAGCCACAGTGAGCCTGCTCTGTATAAATTCCAGCCCCTGAGCTAGGGTCAGAAGGCAGGACAAACTTTGATCTCTGCCTCCAAGGAGCCCATGAAACAGAGGGAAAAACAGAGGCAGAGCTGTTAGTTGTGAAGTCACATGACTGTTTAAGACAAGCAGGAGGGCAGGCAGAGGAGGCAGGTGCCTGCTGGAACATGGCTTCCAGCAGGAACCAGCCTTACACGGGGCAGTCTTATGAGCAGCGTTGGAGCTGCCAGGAGACACCAGCTTCTCTACCCTAGCCAGGGAACTTTTCCCTTCTACTCAGGGAATTCTAGATGAGGTGGAGAAGACAGAACCAAGAGAGAAAAGACGTTAGGGATTTGTCCCTGTGCCCTACACTCTGGGACTCAAGGGGGAAGTGCTGAAATTCAAAGGTAGAGCCCACCCCCTCTTCATTCCCTGCCCCATTCACTCTCCTCCCCTTCTTTTCCGTCATCCCCCCATCCTCTTCCTCCCTCCTGCCAATCTCCTTCCTCCCAGTCCTTTCCTCTTCCATGCCTCTCCCAGACTCTTCCTGAACTTCTACTGCCAAAGAAGGCAAGGGCTCACCAGTGAAGGAACAAAATCAAAGCCAGACGTCCCTAAGCCCAGCAGAGCCCACCTGGCCTAGAGGACTTCAACAGCCAGAAGGACAGAGGGATGGAGGTACAGCTACAGGACAGAGGCACAACATGTTGCCCCTGTGGGGTGAATGAGAAGACAGGATCCACAAGGACAATGTGGTGGGAGAGTAAGGGAGACCCAGGAACACCACACCCACTGAGCCTTGTCATCTCATGGCCCTGGTCCTCAGAGGTGTTTAGAAATTGTGTGTGCATGTGTGTATATGCATGTACATGTGTGTGCATGTATACACGTGTGATGGCCAGAGGCCTATGTCAGGTAGCTTCTTCAGTCGTTCTCCATCTTATTTTTTAAGACTTATTTGTGTGTGTGTGTGTGTGTGTGTGTGTGTGTGTGTGTGTACCTGCAGAGGTCAGAGGAGGACATCTATTAGATCCCCTGGAACTGAAGTTACCTGGTTATGAGACACTTAACGTGGGTGTTGGGTACCAAACTCTGGTCCTCTGAAAGAACAGCAAGTACTCTTAACCACCTAGGCATCTCTCCAGCTCCATCTCTATCTTACTTTGAGAGACCAGGTCTTTCGCTGAACCTGGAACTCACCAATTCAGCTAGGCTGGCTGGCCAGCAAGCCCTGGGAATCCTACTGCCTCAGCCTCTCCAGTGCTGAGACAGCCACCAGTGTTGCTGGTGTACATCACTGTATCTGGCTTTTTACGTGGGTGGTGGAAATCCAAACTCGGGTCCTAATATTGGACAGCACATACTTTACCAACTGAGCCATCTCTCCAGCCTCCTAGAAATAGATTTGTTTTCAAGAAATAAAATTATTTTTCAATTGAGAGTCCTAAAAAATAATCCAGGGGTAGATGTAGCACAGTTTCAGGCATAGTTTGATCTAGGCACTCAACTCCAGCCTCCCTCCTTGCCCATATATGGCCTCCCACTCAACCCAACTCCTCTGAGTGCAACAGGACTCCCACTTGCCTACCGGCTACTCAGCACTACCCAGGGATAGATTGCATCCGGAATTTCTTGGGCTACCTCTCGGTCGCGTGGGACAGTGATGAGCACCCTTGAATCAACCGTCACGACCACAGAGTACAGAGCTAGAAGGCACTAGCCTCAAATCAAGAATGAGCAAGTCCAACAGGAAAGACAGCAGGGACTAAGTCGTCTTCAAAGAGGAACACAGAAACCATTGCCTGAAGAACACGAACAGGGCTCCACAGGGGAAATCAGCCAGGAAACCCTTTCAGAACCAAGCAGGAGGCGCGTGGGTAGAGATGGAAGGGAAGATGGAAGGGAAGTTCTGTCCCACTTCTGACAGGTTAATTGCTCCATATCTGAACAGCCCATTCCCACCCATGCCACACACTCTTTCTCTACTCTAGCTACATTCTGTCCCAATCCCTGGCACCCACTGGCCCCACTCCCCAGGGTGCTCTCTAGGGAAAGCAGCTGTCCCCCTGTGCTGGTTATTGATTTAATTTCTGTTTACTTCACTGTCAGCTTAATTTGCTGTGTTAATGGCATTTTAATCCACTTGCCCATTGCAAGGGGCTGATAATGGGATACTTTTGTGAAACAGCAGTGACATTTCCTGCATCCTGGGCCTTTGGCTGGTGGCCGGGCATCATTCCCCAGCTTGTCTTCCTGGACTGCCCCATGTGACACTCAAAGCTAGTCCCCTGGGGGGACACTGCGCCTCCCACACTCTAGGCTTCTGGATAGCGTCAGGCAGGGTTCTCTAAACTCAAACCCACCTAGGGGGGATGGTGTGATGCTTGTGGCTGAGGTAAAAGGGAGGTACCAGGCTGAGGAGAGGTAGTCTTTGAAATCAAAGATAGGAAGGAGCCAGAATTGAGGAATTCCAGAAAATTAGCCAAAACTGATTCTTGCATCTGGAGTTAAATTGGGTCTGTGTCTCTGTCTCAAATCTTCATCCACCCCCACATAAGCACAGAGTGGTCACACAGAAAGGATTCTAGCCCTAGCCTTAGCAGGTTACCTTGGAAAATCTACCTCTGACCCTCAATTCACATCTGTAAAATGAGGACAGAAAATCAGCCAGGCCAACATCACAGACTGGGGTGAGAGACAGTGCATGCCCAGGGCATAGTTGATCAAGCCCTCGGCTGGGTCCACAAGGTAACCAACAGAGGTAGTGCACAGTGAGGAGCCTGGGTAGGAAAGAACTGCACCTGCCCTGCCATTCCCCAAGGAGGACTGAGGACTGAGAGCACCTGCCCTGCACAATGGCCATATATTATGCACCCCAAAATCAGCACAAGTCATTCCCATCAAACCAAAGATTGGCCTTTGACCCAAGGACAACCTGCTGTGTGTAGCTGGCATGCCAAGAAAGATGGCACCCCGACCACCAGGGAGGCTCACCCTGGAGCAGTGTAGTGATCAGGCACAGCTCCTCCCTGGCAAAGAGGACAGAGTGCCCAGAATGCACCACAGTCAGAAAATAAAGGCCAATAGGCAGGGAGAGAGCATGAAGAAAAGGACAGTAAAGGGTGAAGAGAAGAAAGGAGGAGGAAGAGGAGAAAGAGAAGAGGAAAGAAATATCCCAGAAACAGCAAGGCAAAACTGGAACTCAGACATCTGCTTCCTGCTCCTGTGTTTGAAATTTTTTAATTTTATTTTTATTCTATATGTATGAGTGTTTTGCCTGAATGTATGTAAGTGCACCCATGTCATGCAATGCCAAGGAAGTTAGAAGGCAGCATTGGATTCCCTGGAAGTGGAGTTACAGATGGTTGTTAGCCGCCATGTGGGTGCTGGGAACCAAACTCGAGTCCTCTACAAAAGCAGTGCTCTTAACTACTGAGCCATCCCTACAGCCCTGCTCCTGTATTTTAAAGGTGAAACACAGTAAAGACCACAGGGCAGTAGAAGTCACTGGACAGCAGTTGCCTCAGGAGTAGAGAGTGAGGGCATCTGGGGTCAGCAGGATGCCAGTTTGAGGCACTGAGCCCAGGCTGCGGCTGAGGAGACTACACAGCCCCTGAGCCCCACCCAGGTGAACCCTCAGCTTTATTGATGCCTCTCAAGCCGCTGCCATACCTACGTCCTATCCTGCACTGCAGGTAAGACACAGAGCTCATGTCTCCTACATCCTGCAAAGCGCCAAGACCACCCCAGAACCTTCTCCAGTTGATCCTGCCTACCCCTTGCCCTCCAAGCACAGCAGCAGGGCCCCTCCCCTCCAGCTTTGCCCCAGCACCCCCACTGGCCACTTGTGTTTAGGACACAGCTCCCAGGATTCCCTATGTGGCCATGGCCCCTCAAGTTCTATGTGTGCACAGGCCAGCCATGCACACAGGCAGAGACCCAGCAGCTCCCCCCGCCCCCAGGGAGCAGGAGCCCTGCAGGGGACATTCCCAGGGGCTGAGTATCACTGCTCATTGAGAGCCACAGAGCCTGTAATGGCCTCGAGCATTGCCTGGGATTAATGGCCAGCAGGGTTAATAGCCCTTAGCGACACCCTGGGCCATTAGGCACCAGGAAGCCCCACACCTCAGTGGCTCTTGCTTAAGTGGAAGACATTAGAGAGCCAACAATAATGTCACAGGGGCTGGTTCTGGTCAGGCCCTAGGGCAGGAATTTGGCCACTGGAGGCACTAGTTCCAGATCTGAGGGCTCTTTCAGGCTCTGGAGCTTGGTGCTCCCATCTGTTTTATTAGCATATCTGTGTGTGCTTGTAGGTGTGTGTAAGTCTGTGTGCTTCTATGTGTGCTATGTATCTACATATAGTATTTCTACCTACGTGTCTATGTTACTGTGTGTTTGTGTGTCTGCCTGTGTGTATATTTGTCTGCAAGTCTTTACGTTTGTGTATGCATCTATGCATGTCTGTTTCTCGGACTACCTATGTGTCTGTCTGCCTGTTTATCTGTGTGCCTGTGTGCTTTTATGCTCGTCTGCCTCTATGTTTCTCTGTGTGAATGTGTCTGCCTGCCTGTCTGTGTATCTGTTTCTGTGTGTCTGTCTCTGTATGTATGTGTATATCTGTGTCTGTGTGTATGTCTCTCTATGTGGTGTGTATGTGTGTGTGCCTATCTTTATGTGTATGTGTGGATATGTCTGTGTGCCTCTCTGTGTGCAATGTATGTATGAATGTATGTGTATACATGTGTGTCTCTCTGTGTGCTATGTATTTATGTGTGTATGTCTCTCTGTGTGCTATGTATGTATGTGTGTGTTGCTGTGTGTCATGTTTATGTCTCTGTGTGGTGTATGTATGTCTCTGTGTGTGGTATGTATGTCTGTGTTTGTATATCTTTGTGTGGTGCATGTGTCTTTGTCTCTGTGTGTGATGTGTGTATGTCTCTGTGTGATGTGTATATGTCTGTGTATGTATGGCTCTGTGGTATGTGTATGTCTCTGTGTGTGGTGTATATGTATGTGTGTAGTATATGCATGTCTCTATGTGTGTAAAATATGTCTGTGTGTGGTGTGGTGTGTGTGTATGTATGTCTGTATGTCTCTGTGTGATGTGTGTACGTCTGTGTGCATGGTACATGTATGTCTGTATGTATGTGGTGTATGCATGTCTCTATGAGTGCTGTGTAAATATGTTTGTGTGTGTGGAATATGTCTCTGTGTGGTGTGGTATTTATGTCTGTGTGTATATGTCTCTGTGTGATGTGTATGTCTCTGTGTGGTGTATGTATGTCTGTATGTGTGTGGTCTATGCATATCTCTATGTGTGGTGTGTGTGTATGTCTGTGTGTGGCATATGTCTCTGTATGTGGTGTATATATGTCTGTGTGTATATCTCTCTGTGTGCTATGTATGTCTCTTTGTATGTCTGTCTCTTTGTGTGCTATGTATGTCTGTATGTCTCTGTGTGCTATGTGTATGTCTCTGTGTGTGGTGTGTTTACGTCTGTATGTGTGATGGTATATGTATGTCTCTATGTGATGTGTGTATGTCTCTATGTAATGTATGTCTCTGTGTGTGATGTGTATATGTCTCTGTGTGTATGCCTCTGTGTGATGTGTGTATGTCTGTGTGTGTGATGTACATATGTCTCTGTGTGTATGTCTCTGTGTGTAATGTGTATATGTCTTTTTCTGTGTATAGCTGTATGTGTGTGGTATATGTATGTCTCTGTGTGTGATGTGTGTATGTCTCTGTGAGCATGTGTGTGAGCGTGTGGCCTCTCAGCATTAGGTTTGGAATGTTGCGCTTCCTAGCTCTGCCTACCTGTCACCCCTACCAGTAGTGACTAGGTCTGAAGAGGTCCTGCCCTCAGCTACACAGTCCAGAGCAGGGAAAGTCAAGAGTGGCCACTGACACAGATAATCAGGCAGGGGTCGGCAGGGTGGCTGTTGAGAGAGGGACAGGACCGGGCACTGGTCTCTGTCTCACTGCCAACCCTGGTCCCAATTACTTTCTGCCTGAACGTGAAGTGAAGAAAAGACACAGTCCCGCAGGTCCTCAGCCCGTGCTAATTTTGGATGCTTATAGAGGTCACCTGGTGAAATTGATGAAGAAGGAAGGGAGGATGAGGAAGAGGACCAAGAAAATAAATAGAACAATAGTAATTATTCCTGGGAAGGGCCAAGATCGCCAAGCTTCAGGCATCACTGTCACTGGGAACTGGGCTTTTAAGGATCACATACAAAAGCAATTGTGTAAGTAGTTATTTCATGGAGAACTTGGGTGCCAGGGGAGCTCACAGCACTGGGTGCATCATTTTAAAAAATATTTTCGGTTTTGTGTGTATTCATGTTTGCCTGCATATATATGTGCACCCGTGTCATGCAATGCCCACAGAGGCCAGAAGAGGGCATCAGATCTCCTGGAGCTGGAGTTACAGATGGTTATTAGCTGCTATGTGGGTGCTGGGAACAGAACCTGGGTCCTCTGCAAGAGCAGCCACCAGTGCTCTTAATTGCTGAGCCATCTCTCCAGCCCCTAGGTGTATTTCTTGATAGCATCTTCCATGGACTCAAGCAGTGCCACATAGTGGCACAGACAAAGAGCAAAGCCAGAGGAAACATCCCACCTGGCAGAAAAGACAGACTCTAGCCACACCACAGTGAGCTCAGGGTCAGACGTGGGAGAGTGGGTCCTGCTGTCCTGCTGAACAGGTGACGTCAAATATGTACTATAGCCTGTTTGCTACTTTGACTGCATCCTTAGAAGTCCGGACATGTAGCCAGGCCTATGGCCTGCACCTGCCATTCCTGCAGTCTGCAAAGTAAGGCAAAAGATCACAAGTTCTGGGCCAACCTACACTACATACTATGACCCTGTCTCAAAAACAACAACAATAAAGTGTATACACGCGAGCGGGAACTCTCAAAACTGTTCTCATCATTTAATTGAGAAAATAGGAGGTCTTCTTGTGCTCAGATATGAAGGCACAAACAGTAATTATGCAATAAACTATTTAATTAAGTCGTGTGTGCCACAAAGGAGACATGCCGGGTGCCACGAGCCCTAAGGGATGCATTCCTGAAGAAGCACAGTTTGAGCTGAAATTTTAGGAAGAGGAGGAATTGACTGGGTGACTCCTGCTGCACACCAGAGCCCTCCAGGCAAAGAATGACATGTGCAAAGGCCCTGGAGAGGGAAGGAGTAGGGAGCCCAGAAGGCTCCCTCCAGGGCAGGTGGGAGCCATTTCAGTGTGACACAGCAAAGCAGCACGGTCTATTAACACTTAATGCATCTCAGTGACGAGTCCTTAACAGCTGGGGCTCTGGGGATCCCGCAACTTCCGCCCTCTGTTTTTATTCTTTTTTGTGGTTCCAGCTGTTTTTCCTGGAATGGGCACAATTGCCTGAGGTCAGAAGTCTCCCTTCTGTCTATAGCAGGCCAAGCATGCAGGAGGCACCTCAGAGATGCTCCCTGATGGGATGCAGAGCCAAAGTGAACACTGCCTGTCTGGTGGAATCACAGATTTATTCAGGACCTCCTAAGATGGGCGAAGCACAGACAGCTGCATGTGGAGCTGCCCTGCCAAGTGGCCAACAGTGGGCAGCATCCACTCCAAGCAGGGTTGTGAGGTGAGTGGGCAGGCCTGGGCACAGATCTATACAACCAGCAGGCCATGGGCAGACAAGGCCTATTCTATTTTGCCATCAATTGCTGTGACAAAACACTCCGACCAGTACCAACTTGGGGTTTTATTTCGATTACATCTCCCAGGTCACACAGTTCATCACTGAGGGAGCCCAAGGTAGGAACTCGGGGCAGGAACCTGGAGGCAGGAGCTGGAGCACAAGCCATGAAGGAACTCTGCTTACTGGCTTGTTCCCCTGGCCCAGGTTCAACCTGCTCTCTTACATAATATAGGCCCATCTGCTGGGGGTGGCACCACCCACAGTGGACTGGGCCCTCCCACATCACTCAGTAATCAAGAAAACGCACCAGGCCACAGGCCAGTCCAATGGAGGCAATTCCCCAAGTGAGGTGCCTAGATGTTTCAAGCTGACAACTAAAGCTATCCAGCAGCCCTGATATCCAGCCAGGTCCTCAGTCACATGGTCACAGCCACCCAGATTGCAGGAGCTGGACCCTAACAGTTTATTAGGCCAAATTAACACCAGGTCAAAGCTGCCATTAAAATAGCCCCAGGCAGGCAAGGCGTGGTATCGCAGGGCTTTAATCCCAGCACTCCAGAGGTAGAGGCAGTCCAGGCCAGCTGGGGCCACAGGAGGATGCTGTCTCAAAAAAACAAACAAACAACCTTAGGAGGGCCTGGAGAGATGGCTCTGTGGTTAAGAGTGCTTACTGCTCTTCCAGAGTGCCTGAGTTTGATTCCCAACATCCATGTCAAGTGGCTCACAACCTATAACTGCAGCTCCAGGAGGTTGGACACCCTCTTCTGGCCTCTGAGACAGCTGCACTGTGTGCATATACCCACACACAGACACACACATATACACATACTTTAAATAAATAAAATAAATCTTTTTAAAAATGTCTTTGGGGGGGGCTGGAGAGATGGCTCAGCAGTTGGGAGCACTGACTGTTCTTGCAGAGGACCCGGGTTCAATTCCCAGCACCCACATGGCAGCTACAAACCGTCCTTAACTCCAGTTCCAACTGGGACTCCAACGCCCTCTTCTGACCTCCACGGCATTGCACGACACGGGTGCACTCACATACGTGCAGGCAATTCACTCATACACATAAAATAAAAATAATAAAATATTTTTTTAAATGTCTTTGGAAGATGCCACCCTGGAGAGCTGACAACCTGTCACAGCCCCCTGTAAGTCCCACACAAAGCAAGCTTGGGTATAGATTGCTGCTCTTCCACTAAGCCCCTGGTGAAAGTTGGTGGCTTATGTTTAGGGATGTGGCATATTTATAAAAGGTCTTTAACACATTTTTTTATAGCACAAGCATTCCTGCACTTAATAAAATGCTAATCTGAGGAGAGGGATTCAGGAACATCAGATTCTCCACTCTCACCCCATCTAACCTGGGGGCATGTGGAAAAACCAGTAACAGCCTCAGAATGGTCCAAACTATCACCTCTGGCTCCCTGCTGTGAGTCTTAAGGTAGAGTCCCACAGAGGTGTCCACTTTGAGAACACAGGAGATACAATCAAATGGAAGCCAGGATGAGGCCAGGCCTGTAAGATGCCCACAGACACTAGCCTCAGTGAAGAGGACCCTGGGCACAGGGTCACAGCCATTAGAGCTCAGCCCCGTCAGTGACCAGGCCTGCAGCTGCCTATCTGTACTGGGATGCAGAACAGCTGGTCAAACCTATGGTGAGCTGATCACTCAAGCGATAGCAATTGGTGCTCTGAGATGCTGAGAATCAACAGGCCGCTCCATTGCAGCCAGGCTCCGGGTGGAACTCGTTGGACCAGCACCCCTTCCCAGAGCAGGCCAGGCAGCCCAGGAAGTTGCTAATGCTTTGTTTGCCTGTTTCCAAACCGGAAATATTACCTTGTCTTTTATTTACATTTTCTGACGATGAATCCGGCTTGTAAATTGCCCAGCACCCTAGCATAAAGGGGTTCCGGTACAATCCGTGCAGAGTCGGGGTGGATGGAGGGCCCCACTTCACCTCATCTCTCCTTTCTGCTTAAATATTATGCCACATCCTGATTAATACCAGACCAATAAAATCATCCCCGCAATCTGGTTAGAGGCTTTTGTCTCCGCAGATGGCCTGCAATGTTAATGTGTGACAATTTCAACAATGAACTAGGACTGTTTTATGGAACCAACATTTGTTCCACTGCTTTTTTTTTTTAGAATCAGAATTTTGACACAGATGGTACAAATTACTCAAAAAACAGAAATGTTCATTTAGAAGGCTTAAATATGTGGTTTTACTCAGGCCATCAGAATATTTTACATTTGCGATTCAGTAAATTTACTAACAACCCTGCTATAATTAAGGTCTGCAAGAGGGAAAAATATCCCCTTTCTCCGGCTTTTTATATCTATAGAGTTTCATTAAAGCCAGAAAAATATATTATTATTTATTCTGCTTGTGCGATGTTCTTATTTCCTCGTGACATATATTGTTCCTCTCTGCTTTCTGTTTCTTTCACGGCTTGTAATTCCTGCTGGGGCCGGAGGAGGAAGGGAATCCAGGGCCAGGCTGCCCCAAGTTCCCCCTCCACTCTGAGAGCTGGATTGCAGCTCCAAATCACGGACACCAGTTGTTACAGTCCCTGCATCTTCTAGACCCGTGCACAAATGAGGACCACTGCATCTCCTTGACCTCCTATCTACTCATCTTCAGGGACAGGCCTCAAAGCACAGCCTTCTCCCGGCTCAGTGAATTCTTTGTTTCTGAAGGGACCCAGGGCAGCTGCACAGCTTCCGGGACGCTTCACTGTGTGACCACCCAACACTGAAGAACTCTACGCAGGTTGCAGCCTGGATGTGTCTCTTTTTTCCCTTTATTCTCTTTTTTTGTTTTCTCTTTCATTTTTATTTATTTACTTATTTATTTCAAGACAGAGTACTATTTTGTAGCCCGGCCTCAAACTCAAGATCCTCCTGCCTCAGCCTCCTGAGTGCACCACTTTCTGTTTCTTTCACGGCTTGTAATTCCTGCTGGGGCCGGAGGAGGAAGGGAATCCAGGGCCAGGCTGCCCCAAGTCTCCCCTCCACTCTGAGAGCTGGATTACAGCTCCAAATCACGGACATCAGTTGTTACAACCACTGCATCTTCTAGACCCTTGCACAAATGAGGGTAAATTGGTGCTAAAACTGGTGCTTCCTAAGTGGTTGCTCTTTGCAAAGCATTGACTAGTCTTTTCTATGCATTCTCAGCTTATCTTCCTCTAAAATGTGGTGGCCACGGTTTACAGAAGCCAAAAGTAGAGTGGACAGACAGCTGCCCAGGTCTGCTCCCAAGCAGAGGCAGAGGCAGGGAAAGCCAGAGCCAGGAGCCCAGGCTGCCTGCTGTTCCAGTCTCTGGGCTCCAGGAGGAACCCTCTCTCCTCTCAACTGAAGGGGAAATTGCTGGGGCCCCAGAGGCCCACCATACCCTCAGGGTCACCTGGGGGAGAGGATTTTGTTCTGACCTCAGCTCCCTACAAGCCCCACCACACACCCTACACAAATGCAAGCTGGTAAAAGACAGACACCAACATCTAGAGGCACCCCCTCCCTGCCCTCCCAGACCCCAGCCTTCAGGACCTGAGGGTGGCAGGCACAGAACATGCCATGGACAATCCAACAGGAAATGGAGGCCCGAGGCTGTGGCTTTTCCAAGGCGCTTAAAGCCCTGGTATGGACAACGTTTGAGCGGAGGTAAGACAACCGAAGCTTGCCTTAGAACTCCCTTGCCGGGTTTGGAAAGCAAAAGCGCTCTCTCTGTCAGCTCCTGGTTTCATCATCCTACCATTATTCTTCTGGAATTCAGAAAAGCTGGCTAAGGAAAACCGGTCCTGGGTGTTCCTCTCCTCCCACCTTGTTCTGAGGGCTCCTAGTTCACCTGCAGACTCTCCTGATGTCCAGAGGAGAAACACACCTACCCTGACCCCGGACTCCAAACAGAGCAGGGAGCCTGCCACTTCTTCCTGTCACAACCTGAGGAACCACCTGTGAACATGTTATTCCCCATATTGTTTTTCTGATAACAGTGACAATAGCAAAAACAATGCACATCCTGCTTGTGGCCTCACGGACCCAAGTTTCAGTGTTTGCTTTCTTCGCCATGTGGCATCTGCTTGTATTTCTAATCCGTTGTCCAATCAGGCAAACAAATGATTTATTTCAACTTTGAATTAAAAAATAAATGTGCCGCACCTACTGTTGCTGCCCTTCGGTGATCGTTGTGGTGAGTGCTCGGCGTGAGACGAGTTCATTAGTACGTTCTATCAGCACCACAGACACAAAGTGCATTCGGAGTTTCTAAATGTTGTTTCCATTAAAATCAATCACTCTTTGCAATTAAGCCAATAGTCTCACCATTTTGGCTGTTATGAGCCGAAGCATCCTAAATATATTGACAGCTGTCTTTGATAGGATGACACAAACGAAGAGGAACGGGGCTAAGACTAAATGTCACCGAGGGGAACAGGCACGCGCCTCTTTCTGAAATGTACCTTATTTTCATACCCCAGCAGGCACTGAAGACATTTTTTTTTTTGCAATGGCAACATACAGTAATCAATGTTTTGCATATTACAATCAATAACACACTTAAATGTTTAAGTTTTGCATTCTTTTGCGATAAATATTGATATATTACAAACTCGGTAAAAACTGTTCATTGGACTTCTTGTTTGCACTGTGTACTGTATCGTTCAGCAAATAAGTGAGCTAAATATTGTTTGTTACAAAACAGATGTCAAATAAAATTATGCCATATGTGCTATTAAACACTTTTCTTATTTTTTTTCCAGCAAAACCCAAGACTTGGTTTCAGAAGTGAATGCATTTGGCTTTTCAAGGATTTGAGGCATGAAAGCAACATCTTTAGAATATTTTTAAACCTGCTGGCTTTGTGTAATCCAGTTTTGTGAGCTAATTCTGAATGCTATTATAGACCTAAAATAAAATATAGATAGAGAAATCGAGACATAAGTATGTACACAAAAATCTAAGGCTACAGATTAATCTAGAACTGCAAAAGAAAGAAGCTGGACAAAAAATAAATATAAATCAATATAAATATGGATAGAAAATTCTGAGAGTTATTTTAGGGGAGTTGAGACTTTGTGAAGGTAGAAAAGAAAACTTGAAAAGAAAATTGACTGGGCAGAAAAAATCAGGTGTGTTCGGAGATTCCAGGGTGACTCAGGTGGTGACAGGGCTGTGAGGGAGAAGGGAGGAATGCTCAGAGAGATTGTGAAGGAAGGAGGGAAAAAGAGTCAGGACATTGTAGCTCTGAGAGGGACAATGCAGGTGGGTGCCCCGGCCCTGGCCAATGTGGGCCACCCACCCCAATAAGCCAGCATTGGGCCCAGCAGGGATCTCCTCCGCCCCAGCCTTGTCAGAAGCATTTGCATGAGATGGATGGCTCTCTCAGCCTAGAGAAGTGTGAACTGCAAATCAGAGCGAGCAGAATGCAAGAAGCATGTTGCGGAGAGCCACTGAGGGAAGTGGAATCTGGAGCCCCGGCATGCTGGCATTGGCACCCGTCGCCCCAGACTCCCACCCACAGATGGAGACAAATGAGGGTGGGTGGCAAGCAGAGAGGCCAGAGAGCAGATTCAGCCACACTACAGGGGCTAGGCCAGATGGACCCAGCCATAGCTCTCAGGAGCATCCTCAAGGGAGGCTCAGCCTGGCAGGTAGGCGCATGACTGGAAGCCCAGCACTCAGGAGGCTGAGGCAGGAGCATTGCAAGTCCCAGGCCAACCTGAGCTACATAGAGACCCTTCCTCAGACACACAAACCTTATACACATACCCTGCACACAGACACACCCTGAGTACAAGCATGCTATATACTCACTGTCTACACCCACTCACACATACTGTATACACACTATATGCACATAATATATAAAAACACACCTTGTACACACACTGCAACACACATTACATACATACACAAACACACATTGTACACATACATACTCACACTCATACACATGCTCACACACAACATTTATATTACTGTATGCATGCACTGTATATATACTGTATACAAACACTACATGCATATTATATATACACAGTACATACACAAACACACATTGTATATACATTTACACACGTTTTTATACTGTCCACATACTATATACAAATACTGCATACATACTATATGTATACCCAGTATATACACAAACATGCATTGTACACACACTACATACATACTATATACACACAAGCACTCACACATTGCATACATACTAAATGTATATACATAGTATATACACAAATGCTCACACATTGTATATACACTGCATACAATGTACTCTGTATACATGCACTGTACACACAATATATGCACATGTTGAATACATACTGTACATATATACACAGTACACATACAAACATTCACACATTGTATAACACTGTACACATGATGTATATGCTCTGTATACATGCACTGTACACACACTGTATACACACATTACATACATACTATATATACACACAGTACATGACCACATGCTCACACATTGCATGCATACTATACGTATATGCATAGTATATACACAAATGCTCATACATTGTATGTACACATGTATATACACATGGTGTATATACTCTGTATACATGTGCTCACACTGTGTATATACACTCCCTGTGTATATACACAGACACACACACACACACACACACACACACACACACACAGCATATTGTATGGCTCAGCCTCTACCTAGGGTCTTCAAAGCTCTGACCAGAGAAAATCCAAGGCGTCAACCTCCTGGCTGCGCCATGGGAGGCCCTGCGGATACTCCCAGCTCTCTGATCATCTGCTTCATCAAGTCACCTGCCCCACACAGACAGCTGCTTCTGCCCTTCATCTCTGCTGGAAACTCTCCCCACATACCCCTATATAGACTCCTCCTGGGCCAGGTGCTGTGTGACACCCTCACCTGGCCCACACCAGTGGCCCCTGGCAGAACACTCATGGGAAGTCTACATATGGAAGGAGTTCCTGTCCTTAGGGTCACCGTGGTGAATGAGGGAGAAAACCAGTGGTTAAATGTGTCTGTTCCATTTCCCCAGGGGAACACTTGAGCGGGGTATCTACAGCACTCTTCAGAAGGTCCCTCAAGGGGGAGCCCCCGAGGCCCATGTTGATGATCAACTCAGTACCTCATCCTTGTACTGGCTACTGATTCTACTTCCTTCCTGCCCCCATTCAGTGGGGTGGTGTCCCCAATAAGCTGCCTGCCTTGGAACCTGGCCTCCAACTATGCATTTCTATAAAAACCCAGAGTGAGAGATTCTCTGCACTCTCCAGCCCCATGCCCCCAGTGTTCTTCTTGGTCCATGACATAGTGTTGACATCTGGCAAGGGTCCAGGCCCCAGGCAAGTTCTTTTGGCAGTTGACTGCATAGCAGATTTTTTTCTAGGACTGATCAATCTGTTTTAACTAAGAAGTTTGATTATTCAACTGACAGCTTCTGTCCTCTTTAGACACTAGAATCTGTGAAAAGGGGTGTCCTTTAGTGACTAATCACTGACCCACAGCATCCCTTGGAACAATGATTCCTGAGTCTACACAGCCCACAGAGGGTAGAGGTGATCCCAGATCGGCCTTGGGAACCTTACCCTTCCAGGCCAGACTCCAGAAGCAGTGACATATCTCACGTCTGCTTAGCTGCTAGGCTCTTCAGGAGATTCAACCTGTTACCTTCGTGACTTTTTTCAGTTTCCAATCACAAGGCCCCATGGCCTACCTACCCCAAGCCTGGAAGGTCACTAAGAACCCAGGGTGAGTAATAGAGTGTGGTCCACCAATCTGTACCCTTGGGTTGGAGTTGTCCAGGAGGACCTGAAAAATAAATAAGGAAATGTCTCCCAGTACAAGGGTACAGACAAGCATGGCATGGGGAAGACAGGGCAGTCCTGGCAGGAAGGAAATATCTGGTCCATCAGGGACCATGTCTAAGCCAGTCTCAGCCAGCACTCCCATGGTGTCCTGTGGGAAGGAGGGACAGCCCCACTCCATTGGCTGTACCTTGGATGTTTACAGGTGTGTTCATCAGTTCTGGGGCAGGGACTCTGCCCTCCCAATGAGATGGTTAATCTTCAGCATCAACTTGATTGAGAGACACTTAAGAGACAAGTGAGGTGCATCTCTGGGTGTGACTGAGATAACATTTCCAGAGACAATTAGATCCCGAGGGCTCTGACCTAATCAATGGATTAATCCCTTGATGGATTCATAATGTGAGGGATTTATTGGGAGGTGCTGAAAGACGGGAGGTGGGTCCTAATTAGAGGAAGTAGGTCATTGGTCGGGGGGTTGGCAATAGACCTACACCATGCCCTGGCCTCTTCCTGTTCTCCCTCTTCTCTGCTCACTGTCCCCCGAGAAATGAACAGCAGCCTCTTGCTCTGCTGCCATGATGCTCTGCCCTATCCTCTTGAATCAATCAACCACGGACAAAATCCATGAAACTCTGAACCCAAATAAAACCTTCCTCCCTTAAGTTGTACATGTCAGGCATTCTTCCATAGCAATGAGAAAATTAACCTCCCTTAGTCGATCCTCTCTGAAAATACCTTCAGAGACACATCCAGAGGATGTGCTCTACAAATCCCCTAGGTGCTTCCATCCAATCACATTGATGCTCAACCATAAGAGTGGCCCTGACGCTACATGCTTAGAGTATGAGGGACATTGGATGACAGCCATCAAATTAGGTTGGCAAACCTAGTTGCTTCTATGGCTGAGAAGGTGACAGAAATGGGGGGGCAGGGACATGGACAAGAAAGGTCATATGGCCTTTGAGACAATCTTGAGTGTCCTCGGTCATGAGAGTAGGAACTGTGCCAGCCTAGGGAGGAGGCCATCTCTGCACAGGAAAGGATGTGGTCCTAGGGCTCTGGAAATTCTGTACTGGTCACAGCTACTGTTTGTCTTCAACTTGGAACTATAGACTTTAAAAAGGCAAACAAGAAAAATGAACATAAAACAACCACTAAGGGGCCAAACAAAAGACCATGTAGGGTGCAGTGAGTCTGCAGGTCTTGGGCTTGTAACCTGTGCTTTCATCTGAGTCTTTGCTCTCCAGCTGGACCTGAAGTTGGATTCTCAGCAGCTGGAGCCCAGTGGAATCACTGTCTGTAAAGATGGAGAGAAACAGGAACCTGGAGGGGTTTCCCCGGGAGGTAACAAAGAAAAGATTTCTGAGGCCAGATCTCAAAATGTTAATCAAATTCAAAGACATAAAACTGACAATTTAATGATGTTTGGTGGAAACTGAAAATTCTTTAAAGTTCTAAGTATCCTACATTGAATTCTAATACTTTTTTAATTATTAGATATAAAATGCTTATAATTTTAGGGGGAAATTAGACTTGGTAATTTATATTTCTTGTTTATACAGTACAATTTGCTGATGAAAAAAATGTGCTAAACTTATTGATTCATGACCATAATTGTTTAATTATTTATCATTGCAGAATGGCATTAGCATTGCTAATAACACAGATGTGTGCCAGGGCTGAGGAGTCAGATGAGGCTTTTGTTTAGGGGACGAGGGCTCCAGGGACCATGCTTCTGGCTAGAGGGTGGCCTGCCTAGAATGGTAACCCTGGACCCTACCTGTCTTCAAGAGAATGACTTCTGACCCCATACTGGTGCTACCTCTGAACCCAGAGGCAGCTTTGGAGCCTGAGTCACAAGCAGCTATGGGAGTCCTTCCTTCCGATCCTTACCTGGTTTGTCCCCATCCAATCACCCTGCATTCAAGGATGATCTGCACAGAGTCCAAGAGAACTCAGTAGAAGCCAAGGATACAGACTCTAGAAGGTTCTAACATCACCCAAACCTGGTCTGGATGAACATTCACGTTCACAACCACCATTAAAGGCAAAGGCGAAGAAGAGACAAGTGTGGTGAACCGTGTCTGTAATCCCGGCATGTAGGAGGCAGAGGGAGGAGAAGTCACAAGTTTGAGGCTAGCCTGGGCTGCATAGGGACACCCTCTCACACACATTAAAAAAAAAAAAAAAAAAAAAAAAAACACACAGTCACTACTCAGAATAGAATGTTTTCATTATGGTACTCAGGATGTCATAGTTTTTGACACAAACCTAGACATACCTGGGAAGAGGGAGCCTCAACTGAGGTATTCCCT
>NW_008329696.1:1126394-1129332 GCF_000622305.1 Nannospalax galili
AATAAATAAATAAATAAATAAATAAATGAAACCAAAGTGGGGAAGGAAAACAAATACAAAAGAAAGTCAAGAGTGACAGAGATCTGACCCCACACCTATCACCAGTTCATCTGAATCAGCCTGTTCATGTGACAGATAGGGAAACTGAGTCTCTAAAAATGGGTACAGATGCTTTGAGAAATGAATAGTCTTGAACATCCTTGAGGAGGATTAACTGGAAATTCCAGGGTCCCTGGGCTACGACAAACACTCAGTTAAGAGTCATCAACCACCTGTGCTGGGAACCTTGAATTGTTGGTCTCAATTGCCCACCCTCCTATGATCAGCCACCTATCCACACATTTGTCACAGCCCAAGTGGCCCGTGCATGATTCCTCAGCCCTGAGGGGTCAACCACAAGACCACCAGTCAGAAGTCGCAGACATAGTGAGGCAGAAGCTTAAAATGTTTCGTTCTTTTGAGCTCTGGCCCTTGCCATTTGATGGTCAGTTTAAGGTGCCAACATGACTGAGCTAAGGGGTGCCTGCAGTAAGATATGATTTCTGGGAGGATGTTTCTAAAGGACATTAGCAAGTGGGTCAGCAGACTTAGTAAAGAAAATTGTTCTCATCAGTATGGGTAGACAGTGCAGTGTGAGCTTGGAACTCCATTGCCTCCTACTCTGCTTAGTAGTGTGCTCTGGGGTTCCAAGGCCTTTGGATGCAGGCCTCTGGGCTTGGGCTAGAGCTATACCAGCAGCCTCCCTGGGAAGCTCCATAGACATTTAGCTAATCCCTCATGACAAATCTACATTTGGTCTTTTTGAGACAGTGTCTCCCTGTAGCCTCAGCTCGCCTGGAGCTGGCTATGAAGATGAGGCCGCCCTTGAACTCACAGAGGTCTGCCTGCTTCTACCTCCCGAGTGCTTGGATTAAAGGCGTGCACCATCACGCCCAGTTACAAATCTACATTTCTATTGGTCATGGGCATATATACCTCATACACAAAACCTCATGCATTAAAGGCCTGGTTGCTAATGGATGGTCTTTAGGAAGTGATTACCCCCTGAAGGCTCTCACTTCGACACTGACAAAGGCACGGGTCTATTATTGGGAGTTGGGAGCTTATTAAAGGAAGTATGTCATTTCATCTATGGAAGAGTATGACTTTTTCCTGCCCTCTCTCCTCTCTTGACTTCTCAGCTGCAATGAGGTGTGCTCCATTACGCCCACCTGCCACGATGCTCTGCCACACCACAGGCCCAGAAACAATGGAGCCGAGTGACCATGGGTTGACACCTATTGAAACAGTAAGTTAACGTAACGTTTTCTTCCCTAAAGTGTTTTTCTGAGGCATTTGGGGCACAGTGATGTTGAGCTTGGGAATCCTAATAGATACCACACCAACAGCATGAGGCACGTGGAGCCAAGCCATGCCAGCCAACCCACAGAAGCACTGACAAGGAACGTCCAGTCACTGCTGCCTAACACTGAGGTGCAGGGATGTTTGTCAAGCAACAGCACTGCAGCAAAGGCTCATGGATGGTCATACTGGTTTAAAGGGGGAATTAGGTAGGATCATGCAGGGAGAAAAGAGGAAAAGAGGGCAGAATAAAGCTAACAGCCACAAAAAAAAATAAAGAAGGCAGCTGTGAAGGCTTGGATGGGAATGTCCCCCATAGGCTCAGGTATTTGAACACTTGGTCCCTGGTTAGTGGCACTATTTATGGGGGTTTAGAGGGTTCAGCCTTGCTGGAAGAAGTATATTACTGGGGGTGGGCTTTGAGAGCTCATAGCTTCACCCCATTTTTAGCTCACTATCTATGTTTGCAGTTGAAGATGTGATTTCTCAGCTCTCTGCTCCAGCCACCATGGTTTCCCCACCATCATGGATGCTCCCTCTGGAACCATAAACCAAAATAAACTCTTTTCTTCTATAAATTGCTTTGGTCATGGTGTTTTATCAAAGCAACAAAGTAACAAATATAGAAGTTGGTATCAAAGAGTGAGTTATTACTATGAAGAACCTGACTGGGTTTTTTGGAGGAATGTAGAAGACTTGGGAACTTTAGATTAGAAAGCCGTGAAATGCTGTACAAAGAGCTTCATGGACCATTCTAGTAGGAGACTGGAAGGCTGAGAGTAATTCAGTCCATGGAGGTATGTCTCAGAAGGTTTCAGAAGGGAACAAGGTGTCTATTAGCAACTGAACTAGAGGCCATTTAGGTAATACTGTGGCAAAGAAACTAGCTGCCTTCTGTTGGTCAGTGTCCTAAAAACTTGCCTGAAGCTAAATCTAAAAGTAATGGACTAATTGAGTAAATTTCAAGACAGCAAAATGTTGAATCTGTGGCTTAGTTATTGCTGATAACTCTTATGCATGTTTAAAATGAAAACAAGTAGGGCAAATAGAAATACAAAATGTACAGTGATTTTGGAGAGAAAAAGAGTGCTAAGAAGTTTAAGGGGTGTGCTGAAAGAGAGGCTCTGATAGTTGAGGAGATTGGTACCCTTAAGGAGAGGCCTCCTGCTCTGCACTGGGACAGATCCAGGTCTCAGTTTTCTCCTCTGTGAAATGGGGACTGTAACTCCTGTCACAGATACTGAGATGACTTTTCATAAGTGGGTTGAGTGGTAGAGAAGCTCTGTAAGGTCCACTCAGGAAATGCAAATCTTTATTTCCTGTCCCCATGGTTAAATACATAAGCCCCTGTCTTGAATTCTCTGTAGGACCAGGTGTCGGGGTACTCACCTGTAATTCCAGCACTTGGGAGACTGAGAACAAAGGATGGTGAGTTCAAGGCCAGTCTAGACTAAATAAGAAGACCCTGTCTTTAGAGGTAGGCAGATCTCTGGGGTTCAAGGCCAGCCTGGTCTACACAAAGAGTTCCAGGTCAGCTGGAGCTACAGTAAACTCTGTCTCAAAAAGACAAAAAAAAAAAAAAAAAAAAAAAAAACTT
>NW_008329696.1:1129414-1153146 GCF_000622305.1 Nannospalax galili
AAAAAACTGTCTCAAAAACAAACAGGAAAAAAGAAAACAGAAAGGATCCAAAGTCCAGACAAGCTGAAACCCCTGATGTCAGGGACAGAGTGCACAGCTGCAAATGTGATCTTGAACCAGCCTCACCCAGGAGACAGGTTGAGTAAGGGGCATTACTGAGCCAGGTAGCCTCAGTAATCTGTACCCAGGATCCAGGCCTCCCCATGGCTTTCCAGCATCTTAGCACAGGAAATCTAAGGCAGGGACAAAGGGGAAGGGTGCCCAAGGAATGTGCAGGCTGAAGCCTTGGCCTGCCTTCAGGAGGAAGTAAGGAAAGATGTATATCTCCCCTCCAGTGTCTCAGAGCAAATCTGTGCCCAAATGAATCCTTGTCCTCACTGGAGAAACGTGTATTCCCTGTGCAGACAGCAGCAGCAGGCACCTCCTTCTCCCCAGAGCCTCTCTGTAACTCCACCTTTCCTCACCCCACCCTTAAGTGGGCTCCCACCCTCAGGGGGCCATGACCCCCACCTGCCCTCCCAGCTTCCCTGGAAGGCTGATCAGTTTCTTATCTATAGGTTTCCAAAAGCTTTGAGGCTTAGTTGATTTTGAGTTGTTACTCTCCTCAACAAAACTTACTTGTCTCTGGAGCTGTAGAGCTCCTATTTGCACTGTGAACCCCTCCCGCCCCAGAAAGGTCATGTGCTATAGTTAAACACCTGGGTTCAAACACCAATTTGCCACTTACAAACATGTGGGACCTTTGTCATTGCTTAATTTTACAATTGCTGTGACAAAATCATCTTAAGGGAGGAAAGGTTTGTTTTGGCTCATGGTTCAGTGGCTCCAGTCCATCATGGAGGGGAAGGCATGGTGACAAAGTTCTGCTCATGGCAGCAGGTACATGTGGTGGAGGCTGTTCACATCATAGCCAGCAAGGAAGGGGAGAGCAGGGGAGGAACCAGGGACAGGGTTTAACCTTCAAATCCTGTCCTTTAGTGACCACAGGGAAGGGGGGGGCACTGATCCTGGTCATGGAGGAATAGGGACAGAAGGAAGTTTATGACAGGCTCAGAGCCCTGGGTCAGGAAGAGACAAATTTCTGAGCTCTCAGCTCAGAAGAGCTGGACCCTGAAGCCCAGTCTGCCTTGCCATACTAGACCAGGCACTGGGACAGGCTAGCAAGCCCTCTTCTGTGCTAGATCGCTACCCCGTTCATCCGGAGTCCAGCAGCCTAGCTGACAAACCAAATTTACCCATCCACCCCTTCACTCCTCTGACACTATCACACCCTGTAGAGTGAGGCAAGCACCCGATGACTCAGTGTCCCACACAGCCTCCTAGATCTTGGCAATAGAACTGAAGGTTCAAAAGCCTTGGATCACAAATGATGGGACAGTGTGGACCATAATGGGCTCAGCCCAGGTGACTGAGCCCCAGCAACACAGCTCCTGAACCCTTCTGCCTCCTGCCACAATGCACGGGAGGAGCCCACAGGGAACAGGGGTGGGATATGCTTAGGAGACAGATGCCCATCCAGAGCCAGTACCATCCCAGTTAGCACCGATGCATTCATGGGAGTCGGCCAAGAGGCACAGGTGCAAATCCAAACAGAGCTAGAGTGGCAGAGCAATGGAGGTGGCCCTGGGGATAGGAGAGGCTGGAGAGGTTGGGAGATACAGGCCGCGTGCAGGCTGCAGCAGGAGCTAGGGCAGGAGGAGAGAGGATGAGGCCCTGGAAAGGACTGGAGCATGGAGCAGGCAGGTGGTGCCCTAGGAGGGTGGGAGTCTAGAATGGAACTCACATACACAGATGTGGGTAAGCCCCCTACACACCAATATGCTCATCTGTGTGTGGACACTCATAGGTGTGCACAGTGAATGCACAGAGGCTTGTATATACATATCTGCAATCACGCATATGTCCACACTTACATAAATGTGCATACGATAATATCAAACAACCTTCATCAATTGCTTCTGTAACCCTTTGGTCCTCACAAAAAATGCACCTATGAGATCAAAGGCCACTGTTTTAGCCACTTTCACGTATCATGACTACAACATCTGACAGGAAAAAAAAAAAAACTTGAAGGATTATTTTGGCTTCTGGATTTAGAAGGTTTCCATCCACCATGGTAGAGTAGCTCAGTTCATGTTGGTGGGAGTACAGCTGAGCTGCTCACATTACAAACCACCAGGAAGCAGAGGCAGTGGCAGAAACGAGGGGCCAGGCATGTCCTTCAAAGGACAGCCACACTGACCCACTTGCACCAGCAAGGCCCTACTTCCCATGGGTCCCACAACCTTCCCAAATAGTGCCACCAAAACATGAGTCTGAGGAGACTTTCAGATTCAAATGCAATAGCCACCCTTAGCTCCATTTTACAGCTGAGTACATTGAGCCTGGTTGTATGGCTCCTGCTGCCTGCTCTCGGGTAAGAGCTCAGAGCCACTCTGTGGGATCCTAGCTCACTCATAGGAACACCTTCTGGAGAAGTCAGAAGTCAGAGAGGACCCCAGACAATACCCTTTTCATTAGAAATACCCTTGGTGAGTACTACTCTTGGAATGTAAAAGAACTCCAGAACTTGCATGAAGTTGGTAGCTGGTGGATGCCCTCTGCCTGCTGCAGACACTGGCTGGCAGACCCCAGGACTGACTTGGGCATGGATGTCAAGGCCAATAGTGTGAGGCTCCAGTCAGACACTGAGATAAGTCTGAGATAACCCACCTGCTCAAAGGACCTGGAATCACTCCAATCCAGTAGGGGAGGCTTGGGAGTGGGTGGGGTGCAGGTTGAAGTCTCCAGATGCCTTAGAAATCAGAGGTGCAGGTGGCAATTGCTGGTCATCTGGGGATCTCACCCTGTTGCAGAGTGATTCCCGCCCCCTGACACCTTCCAGTCAGTCCTGTGTTATCTGGGCTGCTCAGTTAACCTGGGATCCAGACTGGCTATCCCCACATTCCTACAGGGCACAGAATCACTTGATTCTCAGATAAGAACCTCTCACTCACTCTTTGGGGCTGACTAACCAGGATGGTATTGTCTCCATGTTCCAGGTGAGACTAGGAGAGACTCAGGATGATGCCCCCGCCACCCCAGGCTAGCCAGCTGTCTCCATTCCCCAGGGCCTAGGTCTCAGGCAAGGGTGGGGGTGTGCTCAGAGCTCACCTCCCACTGTGTCCAGGGACAGAGGAAGGGCTAAATCTACAGACAACACGCAAGGCAGAGGCCAGAAGCCACCAACCGCTGATCTAGCTGGTCTACGTCATGGCCCCAGACAGCCCTGGAACTCCCTGCTAATGTTCTCTGCCGTGCTCTGGACTCAGTCTAACACCCCTCCCCTCTGAGGTTAACAGGATAAAGGCTGGGTAAGAAGCTACTCAGTTCCCCAGCTCGCAAAGCAATTATGCGACTTTCTAGCATGGTTTCAAATATATTTTGCAAACTAGGACTCAGACAAATATTAATGGCAGCAAATTACAGTACTTAGCAGAATTATCACCTAGCAAAGAGGCGCTTTTAATCTATAAAAAATATCAACAAAAGATGTAAATATGAACCCCTCGATGGGTGGTGTATCTTGAAGAAAATATACATCTAATCTCACAGTGTGTTACCTCTAATACCTGGGGAGAAGGTTAACAATTCTGAGAAGTTCCCTACGGCTAGAGAATATATTTTGATGTAGATTTGTGGATATCAGAGACTTTAAATCTATTGTATAATCACAGGGCGGGAGGGAGGACCGGGCCACCTATTTCTCCTCAGAAGAAAGGCAGCCAATGAGGGCAATTCTGGGGTGCTGCTTGCCTTCCAAAAGCTCAAGGCTCACAGGGATTCAGTGGGAGGCCCAGGCCTTGTCTTGAGTGAATAGTTCATAGATTTCAGGCCTCATCAGAGGTGGAGAAAGCCCAGGCAGCCTCCAGGTCCACTAAAAAACTAACCTGAAGATGGAGAAATGAGGATGTTGCTGGGGATTCTTGAAACGAGTGAACTCTACTGTTAGAAGGGCATGATGGGGAAATCCAGAGGATAGGACCCTAGGACACTTGGGGACCCCATGCTCCTGCTCTCCTGGGAGATTCTCTCTCTCTCTCTCTCTCTCTCTCTCTCTCTCTCTCTCTGCTCCTTCCTACCTCCCTCATTGGAACAAGCCCTAATGATCACCAGAGTCCCAACCAGTAGCCCCACCCAAGGCAAACACCATCTCTGGAGTCTGGGAATCTGGGAGGAGCTGACAGGCCAATGGTACTGCTGGCAGGTGCCTTCTCCATGCCAGCCTGTGCTGCTCCTTGGACTCTGGGCCTCAAGCCAGAACACCAGTTTGGGAGTGAGTCCCTTCCTCTGGTTCTCAGAACCTTGTTAGCTCTTATCTGCTGCAACCACCAGAGAGTATCAAGGAAGGGGTCAGGGTTTGAAGGTAAAACATCACCCACCAGCTCATGTGTTTGAACATTTGGTCCCCAGTGCCTGGCACTGTTTTGGAAGGTTGCTAGCCCTCTAGACACAGGGCCTCACTGGGGGCAGACCTTGATGCTAGCTCAGCCCCACTTCTGGTCCCAAACTGTCTCTGCCTCTATTCCCCAAAGCACTGAGATGTGAGCAGGCAGCCTCGCACTCCACAGTCACAAGCTGCCATGAACTCCAATATACCTTTCTCGCCCTGATGGACTGCACCCTCAAACCTTAGCCTAGATAAATCATTCTGCCCTTAAGTTACTAAGTATCAGGTATTTGGTTATAGTAACAAGAAAATTAATTCAGAGACAGGTCATTTAGATTTAACACTCATACACCTGTTCCTGTTACACTTTTTCACACTCTCCTTTGCACATCCTCTTAAGGAAAGTTTAGATGGACTCAACTTTGATGAGTCAGATTACAATAAAACCACTTTGGATTGCTATTCACACATCACCCAGATCCCTCTCCCCTGTGTCATCGTGTCTTCCATTCCTTATGCACAGGACACCTGTCTGTCCCTCCTACTTGTGCATACACACACACACACACACACATACACACACACACACACATACACTCATGCAAGCATACACAGATATCATTACATATGTACATATGTGCATATACATGCAAGTACACACATGCACGTGTATGCTTACATAGATTCACAGACAATACTCTTCATGACTGCTCCCAGTTTCTCCTTCAGTAAGTATTCCTGTGCCTCCAGTCCCCTCTCAGCCTCCACACCCTGCCCCCCATTATCTATTAGAACTCACACATTAATACATTCAGCATTGTGGGACTTAAAGATTAATGTCTGGCTCATCTGGAAACAGCAAGCCCTCAGAGGATAAGGACCTGGAGCACTGTTTGTGCTTCTATTTTTGTCTCATTGGCATCTCTCACCTATATTTTGGGATGACTGAGTGAATTCGCACACACTTCATGGGAACTGCCCCTTTCCTCTCCTGGATGATTAACAAGATCCCCTAAGGACACTCCCCCCCCACCCAGAGCTTTGAGGGAGGTCTATGTTTTCATCTTTCCAATGTCACCACTCTGTCTAGTGTAAGTGGAGAGAACCTTCCAGCAAATCTACTGTCCATACATACTTGGATTGGCATGTCCTGAGAGCCATGAGCAAGGCTTCCCACTCTTATCAACCATGTTCCCATCATGCCCTGGGGTTCCCACAGGCCATCAGCAGAACCTCCCAGTCCTCACCCACTCATGTTCCCAGCATGCCCTGAGGATCCTATGAGACATCATAGGGACCTCTCACCTTTGTCAGCTATATTCCCAGAATTCCCTGGGGCTTCTACAAGTCATCAGCAGGTCTTCTTATCCTCATTCATTCCCATGTTCCCAGAATTCCCTGAGTCCCCACAAGCCATCAACAAAGGCTTCCAACCTTACCCACCCAAGTCTGCAAGCGTTCCTTGGGGTTCCCACAAGCCATTTCCATCCTAGAACTTTCAGGGGGTCCAAAATCACTTCTAGGGATCCCACTGCTTGTTTGCCAAGTGGGCTAGGATGTTTATAATTCAGCAGGGCCCAGCTCATAAAACCACACCATCAAGAGAGCTACTTAAACAATTATGACTCTGTTGATTGTTTCTCAAAAAATGAGATTATTCTTCATAGTTAATTTGCTCTGCAACCCATAAAAGGTATCTGGCTTGGTTAGTTGTCCGGGTCATCACCACTTCTTAGCTACAGGAACTATTCAGTCATTTCACTGCTTTTACACCACTGTCCTCGGGAAGCCAGACACAGACAGAGGAAGCCCCAGTAGCTGGCTAAGGGGGCATAGTTGGGACCATACCACAGGATTCCAGAAGGAAACTGGCATGGGGGCTGGAAGGAAAATTTTGCCATTTATATAAAATCCTGGCCTTTTTATCTGTTCTGCAGAGCTACAGCTACAGTCAAGGCTTTGTTGAAGGTGCTAATCCATGGAGCACCAAATAGCCTCAGTTCTTGGCTCTGTGGGACCTTAGGCAAGTCACTGACTTAACCTGTCAGTGCTGTGGTGGCCTGGTCACCAATGGAGTGTGACGGACCTGTCCCCATCTCTCACCCGGCTATTTCCAGAATTAATTGGATAATGCTCGTAGAGTGTTTGAGCTTCAAGAAGAGGGACACTGAAAGATGGAACAATTATTCTAATTACCTCTGCCCGGATCTGTGGACTGGTTTTGCCTTTTAACATTATCGTTGTACATAAATGTAGAGAAGTCAAGGCCCCTTTCCACTTGGGAGTTGGTCTTAAGAAGCTCCGTTTTCAAAGAGTAGAACTTACAAAATAGAAGCGTGTGGACCCTGCCAGCACTTGGAAAAAGTCCTGTCAGCTGGCCTCCATTGACAGAGTTCAGAGTTTCCAGCCATGGTAGTTGGGACAGACAGGACAAATAAGAACTTTTCCCAGAGACACAGGCTAGGGAAAGGGTGCTGTATTAGGCAGGGTGGTCTAAAGGAACAGAATCAGGAGCATACACATACATTTTACAAATGGGATTCATTGGATTGGTTTACATAAAGGAGCTCAATGGGCAAATAATGTCTGTCTGCATTCTGGAGGGGCTGAGAACCCAGAAGGCGCTCAGACCAAGTTGAGTGTCTCAGCCATTCTAGTCTGGCACTGAAAACCTGGACGCTCCCTGGAAAGTCAGTGGTGTTGACTTCACGTTTAAAGAATGAGGCTGGAATCTGATGGCAGCAGCCACACTCACTCAGGAGCAGAAGCTGTTTACACACATATGCTGGCTTCCTCTGGCTTATTTCATCTGGGCTTCTAGCCCATCGGTATGTGATGCCCACATCAAGGGTGGGTTCCACTCCTCAGCCCAAGTCACCCTATCATCTATCACTCCTTACTAGAAAGGCCCTCTTGACACAAAGAGCTGCACTTTACCGGCTCCACCAAGACTGACCATCACAGGCGCCATGATCAAAATGGCTGCCTCCCTCTTTGTTGCCTAATATGTGCTGGTGTGAGGTTCCTTGGGCCACACCACAGGATAGGGAAGCTCAGATGGATGCTGGGTCTGTATGTCAGTTCCAGCAGGCCAGCCACTGTCCACTTCACTAATTCCTGACAAGGCTGAACGGCCATGTTTGTTCTACCACTCTGGCCTACAGTTACCTCAGAGCTGTGAGCAGGGGCCAAGAAAACCAAATGACCAAGCCAGCCAGCTTGCCATGGCAACAGTGGAAAGCTCAGGCCCTGTGCAGTCAGGTGACTCAGTCAGGATTCATGCTGGTAAAGAGAGACAGCAAGCTTGAAGCTGAGAAGCCTTGAAGAAAGCTCGAGAGTGGCTGGTGATGAGGGTCTGGCTGCCCCAAAGCTCAGTGGTACTTGGTACCCCTCTTAGACCATTCTCTAGGTTCACCCGACTGTACCTGATGGAGGAAGCATCCAAGTCTCACTACAGAGTTCAAAGCTGCTGGAAGTTTGGAATCTCCCCTAGAGGCTGGAGAAAGCAGGTGGAAGTATTGGCACAACTGCCTGGAGTCCAGGCCTCCCAACCAGTCCCCAGCCTCACAGGTTCCAAGCAGTAGAGAACACCAGGCCTTAAACCCCTCCCATTTGATTCCTGGGCTCAAACTCTTTCTGTTCTCTGCTGCCTCTCAAGATGTTTCTCCTCCACTGACACTGATGACACCCTTGGCAGACTTTGGGGTCATTTGAACCTCAGGGGCACGTGGGAGATGGGGGACAGGTAGACCTCAGTGGCAGGTAGATCTCGGGGGCAGGTAGACTTTGGGGACATGTAGACCTCAGGGGCAGGTAGACTCCAGAGACATGCAGACCTCAGGGGCAAGTTGACCTGGGGCAACTGAACCTCAGGGACAGGTGGGAGATGGGGGACAGGCGGACTTCAGTGGAAGGTAGATCTTGGGGGCAGGTAGACTTTGGGGACATGTGGACTTGGGGGGGCATGCAGAATTCCAGGCAGGCAGACCTTGGAGGCAGGTGGATTTCTGAGCAGGTGGTCTTGAAGGAAGTTAGGCCTTGATGTCTTTGGTCTTCCAAGAACACACTGAGGTCTAGGCCAAGGCATCTACCTTGTCTGGGCTTCCTCAGAGGACGTGAGACCATTAATAACATGTCATGAGCGAGCACTGTACATGAGCACCTGATCTGAGCCTCCCTGCCTCTGGGACCAGCTCCTGCAGACCATTCTCGGAAGTCTGTGAAGTGGCTGAATAAAAGTTAACAGTGGTGATCAAGAGAACACTCAAGGCTAGGTAAATATTATGGGTTGCAGAGCTGAGAAGTAAGGAATTACCAATGTTGACAGGCCACAGCCTTTCCGTAGGAAGTCAGTAGACACTTATCAGTGAGGCCTCCACATCCTGATTGCCTAGAGTTGAAACAAGAATCCACAGCCAGGGTGTGGCCTCGAGTGGATCCCTGCCATCACTCCATCTGGGTCTCACCTGATCTCTGTATGTGGAACTAGGACAGAGAAAGTGTCTCAAGACAAGAACGAGCCATGGAGCTGGTGATTCGGCCCATGCTGAGTGAAACGGAGATTATGGGGTGACCCATAGAACCAGATATTGCCACCTGGTCCCCAGAAGGTCCCCAGACCCAGCATATCTGGCTGGGGAGATGGGCTCTAGCAGTTGTTCACAGGCAAGGGTACTCATGGGCCTTTTACATACCACAGCTCTGTGGCTGAGGTTCATCGGTCCAGAAAGACATGGGCACAAGCTGTAGAGTGTGGTGAACCAAGTTTGGTGTGCATGAGCCAGGCCTGGTGGTGCAGGCCTGTCATCCCAGCTACTTGGGAAGCAGAGACAGAAGGGAGGATCACAAGTTCTAAGCCTGCCTGGGTTCCAAGAGAACACAACTGAGTTATAAGGCCAGCCTGGATGAGGGTCTATCTCAAAATATAAAGTGAAAAGAAAAAATCTGGAGATACAGCTCAGTGGCACTTGCAGAGGTCTTGAGTTCAAATCCCAGCACAGCAAGCTCCAAGTAGCCTCAAGGTCCAGACTTTGGGATCCCTGCATCCTCACAGGAGATAGAGAACCTTACCTGGTCAAGGAAAGAAAGGCAGAGACTATTGGGGGCTAGGTCAGCAGAGAGAGTTCTGGGAAGAGTTCCAGGGCAGAACCAGCTAGAAGAAGGAAAGATTGACTAGATGCAATGCCTTTCTGCCAGCCGGCATCCAGGAGCTATGGGCACAGGTAACAGGTGTTCACCTTTTACCAGCACCATGTGGCAAGGGCAGGCTAGACCATGGCTAAGCCAGTCCTCATTTCAGAGAACCAGGGCTTCCTAGGGGATAAAAGCAGGCAAGGAGTATGGTGAGGATGCATACTGTCCTTAGGATGGTTTTTTATAACTGATAGCTGGTACTTAATGCCAAGTATGTAGTACTGAGTGCCTTAGGTATCTTAGATAGCTCGAACTCACCTCCAGAGCTTACAAGATAAGCGCTATTGCTCTGGATAAGGGAAGATTGAACTGCAGAGAGGTAAGCTAACATGAGTAAGACAAAACTGTCTGCAGTCTGGATTTTAACTTAATCCTTGTCCTTGAACCAAGCCCCTAACTCAGTGACTATGGTCAAGGTTTCTATGTTAATAAATACTGTCCACAAAGTAGACTATAAGTCAGATGGGAAATTTTTAATTTTCTAACGACCACACCAAAAAATCAGGTGGAAATAATTACAATGTGTTTTGCTTAATGCACTGTCCCGGTTAGCTTTTATTGTCAACCTGACACCATCTAGGGCCACCTGGGGAAGGGGAGTAACACCTGAAGAACTGCCTTAGTCAGACTGGCCTGTGGCCACATCTGCTAAAGACTGTCTTCATTGATGATTGATGTGAGAGGGCCCAGCCCAGTCTGGGCAGCCCTATCCCTTAGGCAAGTGGGCCTGGGTTGTATAAGAAAACTAGTTGAATATGAGTCAGTAAACAGCCTTCACACACACACACACACACACACACACACACACACACACACACATCATTTGTTTCCCATTCTGATAGTACCAGTTAGCTCATGTCACCCCGTGTTCAAACCCATCTGGGGCTCCCAGCCATATTGGGCTTACACTCAGACCTCCCTGTGGCCCTCCTCCTCCAGCTCCAGGTGCCCCCAGGACTGTGCTCTTTCACCTTTGTGGGTCTCAGACTGTCCTGCCCTCCCAGTGCCAGCCATTGTTCTCACTTTCCTCCATCCATCTCAAGGAGCCAGGTTCAGATCTGAGATAAGGTAGGCCTGCTCAAGTTCTGTGCAGTCAGGCAGCCATTGGTGGGAAAACCAACACCAAAGGCACTGACAGTAATAGCTCAGTGCCAAGAGCTTTATACCAACTGAGTACCTTATTTGAACCATGTCAGCACCCAACAGTGTCTGGAAGCCAAGTTACTGAAGAGAAAGTGCGGTCTCCCAAGGTGGGGCCACATGCCCAGGGCTCTGTCTGGCTGTCAAGCCAGGGTTCTAACCCACCTCACAGACAGAACATGAGGCCAGACTTGACCCACCGCTCAGGGAGGAAGCGGGATGCTAAAGCAAAAGGGAGCTTCCCAGGCCCAGTAGTAGTGGTGGGGCCTTGGATCAGTTGGTCCCCAGGTACTGCCCGCTCCTGACAAAAGAGTTGTCATAACCCAGAAGGCCCCAGCTACTTCAGACAGCCAGAACAATCTCCCCTGGACCAGGCACCAGCAAAGATCACAATCTCAAGGAAAGAGTGGATTGATTTTCTTTAAAATGGGCAATGCAGAGCTGGAGAGATGGCTCAGTGGTTAAGAGAATTGACTTTTCTTGCAGAGGACCCAGGTTCAGTTTCCAGCACGCACATGGCAGCCTACAACCATCCAAAACTCCAGTTCCAGGGGATTCAATGCCCTCTTCTGGTTTCTGTGGGCATTGCATGACCTGGGTGCACTTATATACATGTAGTCAAAACGCTCATACACATAAAAATAAAAATAAATTCTAAAACTTGAATGGGTAATATTTATATGACATGAAAGTTGAAGAGATAATATTTTGGAAGGGGGGACCAGGTAGAGGGAGAGGATGATAGAGGGGCGAATGTGATTTTAAAAAATGTGATACTACTCATAATAAAATGTTATGAAACTGATCACTATACCCAATGAATATACACTAATAAAATTATTTTTATTTTAGTGCTAAGAGTATACTTTGGTGGTGAAGTGCTTGCCTAACATGTGGAAGGCCCTGAGTTCAATTCCTAGCACTCACAAAATAAAAGCACATCTATAAAGCTTTTTTGGCTTGTTTTTTTCAGACAAGGTCTCCCTGTAGCCCTAACTGGCCTGGAACTCACTATGTAGACCAAGTTGGCCTCAGTCTCACAGAGATCCACATGCCTCTGCCTCCCAAGTGCTGGGATTGAAGGTGTGCACCACTATACCAGACTAAGATTTATTTTTTTATTTATGTGTATGTATGTGTGTTCAGGTGGGTATATATATGTGAATGCAGGAGTCCTTGGAGGCCAGAGGTTTCTGATCCCCATGGAGCTGGAGTAACCTGTGGTTGTGAAGTACTCAACATGGATGCTGGGAACAGATCTCAGTAACTCTGGAACAATAGCAAGTACTCCTAGCTGCTGAGTCATCTCTCCAGCCCCCAAAGAAAATTTAATAAGACTGGAGGTATAGCTCAGCTGATAAAGTACTTGCCTAGCAGGCCCTGGGTTCCATCCCAGTACCCCATAACCTGCAATCCTGGCCCTCAGGAGGTGGAGGCAGGAGACTCAGATCAAGGTTATCTTCAGCTACATATGGAACTGGAGGCTAGCCTGGGCTAGAGACCCTGTTTCAAAAACCAAAAAGTATAGTTCTGGGGCTACTAGGCAAGCACTCTACCACTGAACTGTGTCCCCAGCCTGGATCCCTTTCCACATACTAAGACCACCTCTCAACACTGCATCTAGGGAGGTGGACCCATGGTGGGAATATGGGGTTGGGGGGCGCTCTCAATTTGGTTATGAATTTTGCTTTCCCTCCTTGGGGGCCAAAGAAAACCCAGAGACTCTGGAAAGCTCACTGACAGACAAGGCAGCCCCTGACCCGCAGCCTCACAAACACAACCCACATCAAGGCAAAGGCGGACTGAGCCAGACATCTCTCCCATTTCCCTCCCATGGCGTGAAGCCCGCCAAAGGTCATGTGCAAGATAGAATTTGACACAATAGGACCGCACTCCCATGTTAATGCCCCTCAGATCGGCCCTGCAAAAGTGAAATAATAAATTTAGGGAAACAAGCTGGATGACCCGTCTGCTTGGTTGGCTTTTCTAGATACCATCTACATATTTTAGAAACGTACAACCTTCTAATAGAAATGAATGAACTACTCAACCATAAAGTTGCTATAGAAGATACGCTTGTTCTCATTCGAAAGGGCATCTGCTATCTGCAATATTGATAATACTTTTCAAATTTCATCTGCTTTTGTTTGCATTCTGTGTCGTCTGTTTAAACACACTGGGAATAATAATGAGTCCCTGCATTATCTCTACTTTTTCAAGGCCGAACATATAACTTTATCACAAAAATAATTAAAATTCTTTGGCACTCTTGTATCTTTTCCATTAAACGTTATCAACCAAGTGACAATAAACTAACATGAGCCCAAGGCTGGCCATGGGCCGCCTTTACAAAGAATGCATTTGTCCCCGGGCGTGAGACATGAATTTTCAGTTTACAGGGTCAGACGATCTTGAAGTTTTTTACAGTACAAGACCACAAATCTATACCTCCTGTCCCCTTGTGGGGGTTGGCGGTGGCCACGGGGTACCCCATAAATTCTCAGGCAAGAATACACTTTAATAGGCAAAAAAACCTTGGCAGCTTAATAATTCTGAGTTGCAAATTTAAATATTTTACATATCATTAGACATTAAAAACAAAGATTTATGCTGCTCGTCTTGGCGGAGTGAAGACTCCGTCGGCTTCGCACACGGCCATGAATTTGCTTGAGGTTCATTAGCTGAGCGTCTCGGCCTAAGAAAGCCCGTCAAGTGCAGGCTGCCTTTAAATCATGACTTTTATTTTCCCGCCAAGGCAGCACTTGAGGGGAACCCCCACCTCCTCTGGGCAGGGTCCCACACTAGCTGCCTGAGCTGTTAATGTCCACTACCCACGGGGGCAGGTCCTCTGCTGCCCATCCCCTTCCAGGAAGAACATAGCATCTGTTCCTCTATCTATGGGACCCCATCAACAATGACACTCTAGGGCCTGAGGGATGAGTCTATGGAAACACTGTGCCAGAGATAGGTTAAGAGGTCAATTAACCTATAACTAAGGATTGTAACTAAGGCTGGATCACTCAGTTGTCGTGCACGCTTGATGACCTGAGTTCAATTCCCAGAGCCCATGTAAAAAGCTAGGCATGGTGGCCTGGGCTTATAATCCTAGTACTATGGAGGTAGTAGAAACAGGACGATCCCTGGGGCTCGACAGCTGACAGCCTAGCCTATCAGTCCAATGAGAGACTGTCTCAAAAAACAAAGTGGCTAGCTCCTGAGTTTAATTTCTGGCCTCCAGATGTATGTGTATGCACATGAACACACATTTACACACAAACATATATAACTGGAGCCTAGCTGACACTTTTAGATGAGAGGCTGGGGGCAGGAGGGGGGGAAAGGGACCAGAGTAAGGACAAACACGGCCTCAGCCATAGGCCCTGTTGTCTAATGGTCAGAGCATCTCCAGTTCATGGCTTTTGACAGCTGCCTTCCTTTCCAGGGTGCATCCATCTAGACACTCATGACCCAGAGTCTGTCCTCCCCATCAGCTCGAGGGGCCACTGCCCAGTGTGGCCACTTTTACATGTCCCCAATGTTTGATGCCCACCTGACAGAGTCCCTTGCTGGCAACTAGAGCAGGGTCTTTTTCTAGCCAGGCCTTTTATTTGCTCTGTTACTGATGATTTGACTTCCAAGGTCTCGCTGACCCAGAGGGACGGCCCCTCCCAGGGCTGGCAGTTCCTGAGGAACTCTGTCCTGGTTGGCTTCAGCTGTCAACTTGTCACACCTGAGAGAAGAGAACCTCAGCTATAGAATTTCCTCTATTGAACATTGGGCATGTCTGTGAGGCATTTTCTTGATTGTTGAATGATGTGGGAGGGCCCAGCCCACTGTGGGTGGTGTCACCCCGGGGCAGGTGGTCTTATGTTCTATAAGAAAGCAGGCTGAAGCCACTTGTAGTGGCACACGCCTTTAATCCCAACACTCGGGAGGCAGAGGCAGGCAGATCTCTGCGAGTTTGAGGCCAGCCTGGTCTACATAGTGAGTTCCAGGCCAGCTGGGGCTACAGGGAGACCCTGTCTCAAAAAGACCAAAAAAAAAAAAAAAAAATGCAGGCTGAGCACTGGCCAGAGGAGCAAGCTAGTAAACAGCGTACCTCCATGGTCTGTGCTTCAGTTCCTATCTTCAGGTGCTTCCTGCTCTGAGCTCCTTCCCTAGCTTCCCTCCATGAAGGACTATGCTGTAAGCTGAAATAAACCCTTTCCTCCCCAAGTTGGTTTTGGTCAGGGTTTTGTTCCAGCAATAGAAAGCCAACTAGAACAAGCGCCCATACCCTTTGTTTGAGAGCCCTCCCTTCCCCCTCCTCCATGGCTCTCTCACTGTTGACTAATGTCCATCTACCCTAACAGTCTCAGAGCCGGTGACGCCACAGTTAGAGACAGTTTCATCCGGAGTTTTCTGAGGCACTGTAGCCCAGCAGTCTCTCCTCTCCAGTTCCCCAGTTTCTTCTCATGAAACCCCTAAGGCAGCTCTTGACCCATCTCCATGGGCTTTGCCTCCTACTTCCTACATGTCCCCTGCCTGGGAACTGATTACAAAGCACTTTCTAAGACAACTGTCTCATTTTATGTCTCCTTTTTCTTTTCTGTGTGTATGTGTGTATCTGTGTGTCTGTGTCTGTGTGTCTGTGTGTCTGTGTGTGTGTCTGTGTGTATGCGTGTGTCTGTGTGTCTGTGTCTGTCTGCGTCCGTGTGTCTGTGTGTCTGTGTGTGTCTGTGTATCTGTGTGTCTGTGTGTCTGTGTGTGTCTCTGTCTGTGTGTGTGTCTGTGTGTCTGTGTGTGATCCCTCTCTGCCTTACTCCCTTGAGATGGTCTGTCAGTGAACCTGGAGCTAGGCTGGCGGCCAACAAGCTCTGGTGATCCTCCTGTCCCTGCCTCCCACAGTGTTGGGGTTACAGGTGTGCCCACATGTCCCTCCATGCCCAGCTTTTTGTATGGGTGCTGGGATCTGAACTCAGGTCCTCGTGCCTGTGCAGCAAGCTTTCTTACCCCTGAACCACCTCCCCAGTCCCAGAACCACCTTCTACTCTGCCAGCCTCAAGGTAGTTGAGCTTTTCTATTACTCTACTGTATTTTCCAGCATAGCACACTGCTGGCAGGCATGGATATTTCCCTTTTGAAAGTATAGTATTTAATTAATTATTTGAGATTTTCATACCATGCATTTTGATCATATTCACCCTCCACTCCTCCCCCAACTCCTCCCAGATCTACCTCCTACCTCCTCACCACCTCAGCTTCGTGTCCTCCTTTCTTTTTTAATAGCTCACTGAGTCCAATTTGCACTGCCCATATACTCACAGGTGTGGGGCCATCACTGCAGCATGGTCACACCCTTAAAGAAAACTGATTCTCCCTCCCCCAGAAGCCATCAACATGTCAATCGTTCCTCGGTGAGAGGATGGGAGCTCTGGAGTCCCTCCCCTTCCAAGGTGTGGCTCTTTCTAAGTGTGGAAGTGCCAAAAACTTCTCATTTGCATTTCTTTGTTGATGTGCTTTTGAGCTGGTCTAAGGGTATAGCCCAAGCAGGCCTTGAACTTGTAATTCATCTACCTCAGCCTCCCTAGTGCCAGAATAACAGACTTGCACCACCAGCTCATATGGGTATCCTTTGAAGGAGCATGAATAGTCTGGTCCTACAGTTCCCACCATATTTTCTTGTCAACCCCAGCTTCCCAGTCAGATCTGACAGCTTAGGAGCCTGGTATCCTGGTCTGTGGACATGGATTCTGGGTAACTGAGGGGAGGGAAGTTGGTGGGACCCTTGGTGATAGATCTTGGGGCTGTTGGCTGTTATTGGGAGGAAGATGTGCCAACCTGGCCCATGGCAGATCTTGACAGAGGCCCCTGAGAATCCTGCAATACTTCCAAGACCAGCCAGAGACTTCCTCTTCCTCTTCAGGAGGAGCCAGAGGCACTGTTTTCTGACTTGTCATATGACAGAATGGGGAAAGGAGTTGATGTGGAGGAGAGATCTTGATGAAGGTTTAACAGATTGAGCTATAGTTTGAACGAATCCCCTGCAGAGCTAGGTCTTAAGGCTGGAGAGATTGCTCAGTAGTTAAGAGCACTGGCTGCTCTTGTAGTGGACCAGGGTTCAATTCCCAGCAACATACATGGCAGCTAACAACCACCTATAATTCCAGCCCCAAGTGATCAGATGCCCTCTTCTGGCTTCTGTGGGCATTGCATGCACCTGGTGTGCTTACACACATGCAGGCAAAACACTCGTACACATAAAATAAAAATAAATAAATCCTTTCTTAAAATCATAGTTTAAAAGAACTGGGTCTTGTTGGGGCCTTTGGAAGGTAGCCCAGTCCTGAGTGCTATGACCTCAAGGGGGACCAGTGGTGGCCATCTTCACTTGTCCACTCTCCTACCACATGAGGACACCATTCTTCACCAGCATGCAGCAACAGCACCTTCTTGGAAGCAAATGAATAGAGACAGGCACCCAGGACTAGCACCTTGATCCTGACCCCCCAACTTGTAGCACTGTGAGTCTCCGGCATTTTGCTACAGCAGATCACGTGGGCTGAGACACATGGAAAGAGGATGGGAAGAAGTGACTGAAGGTGTGGGGCCAGGCCACACAGACACCAAGGGAACACCCTGAGATGGGCACTAGGTATGTCCAATCATGGGGTGATGATGGAGCTAAACCTAAAGGGCCAGGGACAGAGTCACCACGATAATCTTTCAGTTCTGTGCAGCTAGGAGAGCACCCCTTCAACCGAACAAAAAGCAGAACTCACTCTGGAGAAGCTGAGCACATGAAGCAGAGGCCTAGGGACAGCCAGGTCCAGAGGGGCCTCACAAGCAAACAGAGAGTCCCAGCTTTGCTGGGGTCCCCCAGAACCAACAGCTATCTCGCCCTCCCACCTCTTGCTCTCAGGAGATCAGAAGCGTTCTCTGTGACAAACACAGCTGGCCCAAGAGAAAGACCAACAGATACCACTGTGGCAGTTCCCAGGGAATGAAGTAGTTGCCTCCCAGGCATGCCTGCAAGACCCAGGCTGGAGCCCAGCTGGCAGCCCTGCCCACAGGCCTCTTAGTTAAAGGCTCTAGTCCTCCAGTCCTCATTCCAAGAGATGCAGGGCCTGTTGAGAAGGACCATGGCACCTGAGGAAATTCTGACCAAAAGAGGAACTGCTGGTGGCGGGGCAGCGCAAAAGCAAGGGACAGGCCCACAACACAGCATCAAGATGCCCAGCAGAGAGGCCAGCGAAGACATGGGATGCCACTCAGTGAAACAAGTGTTAGACACTGGCAAAGAGAGTATCGGCTAAAGAGAAAATGGGGGAGGAGAGGAGAAAAGGAGGGAAGAAGGGATGGAGAGAGGAAAGACAGGGAAAGGAAGGAAAGAATGAACAAACCAACACCTGAATGAATGAATGAATGAATGAATGAATGAAGAATGAATGAAGAATGAATGAAGAATGAATGAATGAATGAATGAAGAATGAATGAATGAATGAATGAAGAATGAATGAAGAATGAATGAATGAATGAATGAAGAATGAATGAAGAATGAATGAATGAATGAATGAATGAAGAATGAATGAATGAACGGGAAGGGAGGGAAGGAAGTTGGGGAGGGAAGGGAAGGAAAAAGGAGAAGGGAGGAAGGAAGAAAGGGAAGGGAACAACTTTTGAAAATTAAAAACATGACACAAGGATGTTTCAAATAATTAAGAATGGTTGGGAGTTAAGGAAATTCTTTAGAAGGCAGAAGAGAAAAGAAAAAACAAATGAAGAGCATCAGTAAGACAGGAGTAGAGAGTCAGCAGGAAAGGTTAGAAGGTGAAACTTTGGACCAACGAAGATTCCAGAAAGATTTGACTGAGAAAACCACCAGAGAATACCTTGAAGAAATAACTTAAGAAAATGCCCTAGGATTGATGGACAGAAAGTATTTAAAGAGAGGAAGAAAGAGGGTCTTAAAGTTTTAACAAAATAGCCCACACCCCAAAGACTAGGTCAGGCATCACTGGTTTCTTAAAAGTCACCCTGGGACCCTGGACAACCATGGGACAGACATACCTTCAACATAGGGAAAGAAAATAATCTCACCCTAGAACTCTAGATCTAGCCAAATAGCTGACAAGGATGAGGGCAGACACTTCAAACATGGAAAAAACAGGCCCCTTCTCTCAGAAAGCCACTGGAGGGTGTGTACCACGCAAATAAGGGCGTAAGCCAAGGAAGAGGAAGACCCAGCCTACAGGACAAAGTGAGGATGCAAAGGTACCCGCGAGGCAGCTCCCAGGCTGATGCTGAGGGAAGCCACCAGGAGAAAGACAGAGCCCTCTTCCAGGGAGCAGCCAGCAGACCTGAACACTGTGGAAGGGAGGGCCTCGAGAGTAATGAATGAAATGAAAGACAGTCTAATGTCTTGACTGCCTTTTAAGAGCTTACTGTTCTGGTAAGAAATTTGACATAAATTAGTAATGGTACATTTAAAAAATAAAATGCAAAAACAGTAACAACAACAAAAAGAGCAATTAGAATAGTTAAGAGTGGAAAGTGGCTGCCCAGGGGAGCTGGTATCTTGGTGGAAAGTAGGGCACATGACACTGGTGCGTCCCTCTGTAAGCGATATCTGCTATTTACAGTTATGAGCTATTGTGGACAGCCAGATGCATAAGAGGGAAGTGTCCCATCCCACATGCCTATGTACCCTGTGCCTAGGAGATGGATGCCCAACTGGCCAGAGAGGTGAAGACTACTGTCTTTGGCTCAGATGTTCCCTGACTGTGATGGGGATGCAAGTTTGCCCCTGCAGCCTGAGGTCTCTGCAAAAGGGAGGAGCAGGTGCCCTCCTCTTAGAGGGGAGGGGCTTCTCAATCAGCCATAGCCAGAAATGTGTGCTGCTAACACTCTGGGACTGTCCCCTCCAAGGCATATTTTTTCACACACACACACACACACACACACACACACACACACACACACACACACACCAGTCAAAGGCAGTCAGTCAACTTCCTGCCTGGGGCACATTTCTGCTCTCCTGATGGCCACAAGCACATTATAGGGACCCTGGGAGCCAGGACCTGGTCTGTCCCTGCAGTCACAGCCCTTGGCCATTCCCAAAGGCCAGCATAGGTCCCTTCTCCCATGAGGTATGACCATGTTCCAACTTCCTGGGAGAAGACACTGGGGACAGAGAAAGGAAGATGTTGGTTGGCGTGCACTTGAGGCCAGGCTGATTCCCACCACACCATAGACACAGGGCTGATTCTGCACATCCTCATAAACTCAGGAGACCACGTGAGCTCAGGGAGGCCTCCTTCCTTCTCACCCCCTGCTCCCAAGAGCCCAGCTAGGAACCAAGGCTGGAGTCAAGAACCCAGAGATATGAGCCATCACACATATGATGTCACAGCCCAGCTATCCCAGTCCCAGGCTGGTGGCCTGGCCCAGCCATCTCCTCCTCCTCCCTCACAGGAAGCACCTGGCTTCCTCCTGTGGCTTTCTCTCTCTGGCCAGCTTGACTGCTTTGGGGATCTTCAGGATCTAAAGAAAAGGGGTTTGTGAGTTATCCTCTTGTTCTCTGCAATGGGCAATGGAGGAGTTGTAGAGGAACAGTGACAGAGGAAACACACACACACACACACACACACACACACACACACACACACGCCTGGCCAGGTCCCATTCAGATAGAAGAATCGTGTGCTCCTGCCAGGTACCTGCACCCCAGAGGTTTGTAGGCATTTCCCACTTGTATAGTGGCCCACCCTCCTGCAGCCCAATGGTGCAGGGGCCTTCTGGGGCACAGAGACAACTGTGCAAGGAAGTCCAGGCCAGATTTAAAATAGTCACCTTCTGACACAGAGAGGAAAGGAGCAGTGGGGGTATAGGCCACAGGGGCAAAAGTGAACAGCTGACCCTAGGGATCTCCAGAGCATGTGTGAGTAAGTATGCACACTTGCGTGTAGCGTAAGGACCACTGGGGGATGGTAAGGGCAGCAGCAGCAGAGCATCCCTGTCCCTCCTTATGATGACCCGTGGGTACTGGTGATATACTGTTGGCATTCTGGCTGAAAATCCTGGCTCACAACTAGGGTTGGTGCACTGCAAAACTCAAGGTGTATGTCAGGGAGGGCCTGTTTCACACGTTCATCTGTGTTAGTTCAGTGCACAGTCCACACAACTGTACACCATGACTGCTCTCAGAAGCTCCATGCTCACACTGCCCTCCTCATGCCTAGAGTGGAACCCTGGGCAGTGTTTCTTGACAGATCTATAATCACCATCTATAATCAGATCTCATGTTTTCCTAAAAACACTGAGCCTGTCTTGAGATCAGCTCCTCACTGTGTCATTACTTCTTTGTTCTGTGAGGGTCTGAGTCTGGGTGGGGACTGAGGAGGGAACAGAAAAGAGCTTTAGATCAAGGGCCAGGAGCAGAGGCAGGGTAAGCAGTGTAGCCAGCCCTGCAGTGCTGTGTTCCTGGGCCTCAATTTCCTTACCTGACCTTGAGAGGGCTAGTCTGCAGATTCTGCCTCTACAATTCTGGAGAACCAGCAGCCCTTGGTCCCACTGAGCTAAGGCTGGGGACTGTCCAGGGATGGGGATGGTAGGGGGTAAATGCATGCTCCTAGGCTGGTGGGAGGGTCCAGCGCATTACCCCGTGTCTATTTCGTGGACATCTCAGGTACTTTTAGCACCTTCACATTATAAACAACACCGTGTACCCCACACCTCACCTTTAAATCATGTTGTAAGGATTCTTGGCTGCTAGGTGTGCTTGACCCTAACTCACATCTATGCTGCTGGAGTGGAGAAGGAATCCTGGGGGCTGGGTGGGGAGTGGGGTTTTCTTTGATTCCCTGAAGCAAAGTCCTTGAGGATCCAAAGCCAGGGGATCCTGTACCCCACCTCTAGAGCCCCCACATCCTGTGGAGCCAATGCAGACTCACGGTCCCGTCTTCCCAAACCCCCTTCTAGTCCAATATCTTTCTACAAGGCTGGGTGGGGCACAGAGCAGTAACGGAGCACGGCTGCGCTCAGGAGCCTGCAGCCCCCACTCCTCGCGCTCCCCAGATCACAAAGGGCCTGCTTCCCATTTGCTTCCTATTCAACCATGTCTCTCCATTGTCAATAAAAGCCATTTTTAAGGTCAACTATCTTCCTCCATCAACTGCCAGCCCCACACAGCTTCAACGGCATCAGCCGAGCACCACATCATGAAATAAAAATTAAATTGTAGTTGGGCTTTTAAATCAACTCAATTAAAATAAAGAGATTCTTGGCTTGATATAGGGAAATATTTGTATTTCCAATTCTATTTGTTAATACATTGACATATGTGCTATTTTTTAAATGTAGCACTAAGTGCACTTTCTGTCAATGCCATAGATTTTTTAATAGACTGAGAAAATGCATTTCATTTCTTCTTATTTTCCTTCAATACATCATTTGGTTCTGCTTTTTTGCCTGCATGAAATTCATTTTCTAATGGAAATATTTGTTTTGTAAATCAAATATGTATTATGCACAAAATGCAAAGCACAAATTAAATTATGTTAATGAAATGAAAGAGATATGAAATGCATATTTCATGGACAAAACATAACCTCAGCAAACAACCATTTCTTGATAAAATCTTTAAACACAATCTCATTCTGTGACACACATACTGTTAAAGTAGATAGCACCTCATTTAAACGGCTTCCTTTAATATTAGTGCTCAGTATATAATTGTAAATAACTTTTGGGATGAAAAACCAATAATGAAATACTGTCTTTAATAGTTTGCTATTGATGTCAGCATAAAATTTGTCGTCGTTGAATATTGGAAATTGGGAGTGCACTGAAATATTCTCAAAAGCTGTAAATGATTGCATATTTAAATAGAGCTGACTAAGGCAAAGATGTTATAGATATTAGTAATAGGCAGAAAATTATGCTGACCTAACATTATTTGACAAAACCCACTGTTTTAAATTATATATTGGTTATACTTAATGAATAATAGATTTGGGAGGTGTTGCTTCCCCGATCATAATGCTGATGATTCGATATGTCAGGGGGCTTCATAGTCATCTTTCTGACAATAAACACAGCCCTGGATCACAGAGGTCACTGAAGAGGCCACCAGGTCACCGCTCGGTGCTGTCCCATTGGAAAAGGGCCCCCTGGGGAGGAAACATTCTAGGGGCATGGAGGCACCCTGACTGTAGCCCAAGGGAGAACAGGTCTTGTCCACAGGCTTCTGACAAGGCCTTGGAAGGATCCAGAAACCTGTTGGAAGCTCTGGCTGAGAACCCAGTTTTCCCAGAATGACTTAAACTGGGAATGGAGGGGCCCATAACTCAGCAGAGGCATCTGCTTTCCCCATGCTGCCTTTATCATGAACCCCACAGAGAATAAAGAAGGATGGGGTGCCCCAGGCCAGGCATCAACACGACCAGGAGGAAGGGTTATGATAAAGCAGAACCCTCTGTGGCTCTGCAGAACCTCAGGATCTTCACAGCTGCCGACCTCGATCCTAGTCTGCTTGGGACTAGATCTGTGTGGTAGGTCTGCTCACAAGACCTGCGCACTGCTGCACATGTAATGAGCGCAGGGTACACACTATGTCCAAGGTATGTGCGCCCATGTATGCATGTGTGTGCATGTACTGTGGGTCCTTTTCTGCCCTTTGGATACACAAACATAGCAGTGTGTACGTCATGTCAGCCCTGGTGAAGGTGGAGCCCAGCGGTTCACTGTGTGTACATGGGTGGGGAGGATGGTTAGTTTGAAGAAGGGGGCCATGCATAGCAGTGGGGGTGTAAGATGCAGCATGAGGGAGATGGTGTACAGCCCCCAGACCTCTGGCGAGCCAGCACTCAGATTTGGCTTTTAGTGGACAGGGAAGAAAAAAAGAAAGAAAATTCAGATTCAGTTCCCCATGAGTGCTAGGGTTTGTTCTCTCTCTCTCTCTCTCTCTCTCTCTCTCTCTCTCTCTCTC
>NW_008329696.1:1153217-1185209 GCF_000622305.1 Nannospalax galili
GAGAAAAACAAAAAAGAGAATGTATATTCTCTCTCTCTCTCTCGCTCTCTCTCTCTCTCTCTCTCTCTCTCTCTCTCTCTCTCTCTCTCTCTCCCCTCTCCCTATTTCCTCATTTGTCAAACTGACCTCAGAGGACACTCAACAATCCCAGAGGTCCCCTCAGGGCATCCCCTCATCACTCTGGCAGTTCAAGGCCAGCCAGGCTGCATGAGACCCCATCTCAAGAAAATAATAAAGTAAACAAAGAAAACATGCTGGCAAAGCCCCCACTTCAAACTCCCAGCACTCACAGGGACTGCAGGAAATGAGAAATGATATTCTATCAGGACACATCAGGGTAGGTGTGAGGGGTTACCTCTACATACAACCAGCCCTTGGCAAAGTCCTGGGTAAACAGGAGGCTTCCAATGAATGCTCACTGGTGTGACTCAGCCCTTTATCCAGCAGGTGTTCTTTGGGTGTCTATGATGAGTCTAACATGGTGCTAGGCACTCTGAACATAGCAGGATACACACACCACTACAGGTACTGTCCTCCCTCATGGAGCTTACAATAAAAATCCTTCCGTTCTGGACTGGGGTGATGGCTCAGTTGGTAAAGAGCTTGCCACGCAGTCAAGCAGACCTGAGTTTGATCCCCAGCACCCACATAGAAAAGCCAGGCATAATACATGCCTGCTACTGTAAATCCAGCTAAGGAGCCATGGTTGGGGAGCTCACAGGCACAGGGGTGAACCTACTACTGTTCTGTTAATAGACATAGTATCAAGCTTCCCTCCAAAGGGGTGTCTTTCTACCCACAGATCAGTGCAGCTCTCAGATCTCATCAGAGAGGTTTCTTTGTGCAGTGGATGGTGATTAACACAGAAACTCACAATTGATCAAAGTGCAGGGTGCAGAGAATAAGTGTCAGTGGAATGCTTGGCCACAAATAGGACATCCAAATCACCCGAGGCTCAGGGACCATCACAGAAGAGTAGGCAGAAAGATTGTACAAGTCCCAAGTTGTCTTCTGGACACAACAGGACCACTGCACTCATGAGCTCACAGCTGCTGTGGTTGCCTGCACAAGATCAAGCCAATGAACATTCCGGCAGGGAAGGGGAAGCACTCACAAGCCCCCACCCCTGAGGAGCTATGGACGGTTGATGGCTTCAGGGGAAAGGAGAGTCAGTTTTCAGGGGTGGCCCCTGGTAGGCAAACCACACTCCAGTGGATGGCCTCCCACCCACAAGTATATGGGCAGCACAAATTGGATTCAGTGGACTTTTTTTTAAAGATGACATGAGGTTGGGAGGGGATGAGGAGGCAGGGTGGATCTTGGAGGAGTTGGGGAGGAGTGGAAGGCAAATACATTCCATCATATGAAACTCTTAAAGAATTCATAAAAATATTTTTTAAAAGCTAGGCATGGTGGTACATGTTGTAATCCCAGTGACTGAGGACCTCCCAGAGACAGGAGGAGCCCTGCAGCTCACTGGCCAGCCAGTCTAGGTGAGCTCCTTTGTTCACTGAGACACCCTGCCTCAAAAAACATGGTGGACACCCAACATTGACCTTTGGCCTCTGTGCACACACAGACGCACAGAGACACACACACTCAGCTCACTACAGCACTGCAACAGTGACCAACGTGCTATAGCGACAACGTACACCATCTACTCCAGTTATACCACATGCTGGGGGCTCAACAGACTCTCACAATACTAGAAGCCATCAATCCAAGTTCAAGGTGTCGCCGGGGCTGGTTCCTCCCCAGGACTGAGTGTTGCAGGCTCCAGCCCTGGCTTCCGGCATTCCACGGGTCATCAGTGGCATCCTTTCCTTGGCTTCCGGGAGTGCTGCCTCCTTCTCTTGTCTGTACATGGCATTCTTTCTCTGCATGTGTCTGCGTCCAAATGTCCCTTTTTATAGGCCACTAGCCATTTTGGATTAGAGACCCACACTATTCCAATATGACCTCATCTCAATTATGTCTGTAACAACCTTATTTCCAAATGAGGTCACATTCTGAGGTACTGGGCATTAGGACTTCTACATTGAAATTTGGGGGACAGTATTCAGCCTGTGGCAGTGTAGTAGGCTCCCAGTGAGGTCTGACTCCTAAATTTGATGATGTGGGAAGAGGAAGCAGAAAGCAGGCAGGCCCGTGAAGGCCAAAAAATGTGACAGAAGGGCTGGGGTGTGGCCCAGCAATACAGTGCTGGCAGAGGCCTTCAGTTTAATACTGAATACTGAAAAAATAAATAAATATAACAAAACAACCCACAGACCTGGGCTGAACCCAGGATGAAACAGGAGGTGAAGGACACAAGGGTGCAATGTGGGCAGCGCAGGAACATGGCAGGCCTGGCCCCAGGGCAGAGAGGAGGTGAGAGGTGGTGCCTTCTTTAGAGATGGAAACCCAGAACTCTCCAAGTTACACTGAGCCATCTGGCTTCTCAACCCTGTTTGGTTTCTTAGCTACTCAATATGCTGGGTGTGGGGACTAATCTCTGGTCAAGTGACAGCCACAAGGATATCTCAGTCCTTTGTCTGTGGGTACAGGATTGGGAGAGAACATAGAGCAAGCGCCCAAGCCTCAGGAATCTAGCCTTCACACTGCACTTTCAACAGGCTTGCACACAGCCCCTGGCAGCCTTTGCAGAAAAGTCCAGAAGCCAGGAGGTTCCTACACTGCCCGCCACTCTCTGGCACCTGGGCCCAAGTCCCCAGGCACTCATCACCCCTGGACCAAGCTCTGTCCTGTGGGAATCCCACTGCCCTGGGCCTCCTGTGCTGCTTACCTCGCAGCAGGCAAACGTTTTTATCCATTCCTTGAAATTAAACTTCCCCATTTTTCATTATCAAATTCTGAGCTGGTGTCATCTCCCCCACGCCGGCGTGCCACGCTCGTTTACAGCACCCGAGATTAATATTAGGTGTTTGTAAAAGGCGAATATTAGCTTCTCCCTTATATCTGTCAGAATTAATAACTTCCCCATCACAGATAACTCCGGGTCAATATTAGATTCGCAGATGAGGCTGGAAATAAAATGTATGGAAATATAACGTCTCATTTGTACGTATTCAAAAGAGGCCCTTTCCATTATTGAAATTCGGCGGCAACTGTTCAAAGGTCAGAGGACTTTGTGGCCTGGAAATACCCACCATCTGGCCCAGGCAGTTGCAAGCGAAGACAAATTGGTACCCCTCCACAGGGAGGTGGCGCTGGCATGGGTGGGCAACTCTGCCAGGAATTTTTATAGGCCAACAACGGATGGAGAGATTACCAACCATCGTCCCAAGCCCGAGCTGGGACCTGAGCCAGGGCCTGGAGTAGGCACCTCTCCAGTGTCCGCTGTCCACATGCCCTCCTCACCTCAGTGCCAAACCAGGGCATAGGGCACCTCCCACCTTTTAGTAGCTTGGAGCTGAGCTTGCAGGCAATAAGGGGTTAAGAGTCAGACTCACCTTCTCCCAGAAGAGCATGCACCCCCAGCCTCACCCTGCAGTTGGGAGGAGGCAGAAGGCAGCCTCCAAGATCGGCAGGTCCACCGCCCCACTTGGCAATCGTTCATAAATCATAATTGACAAGCATAATTTCCCCCTGAGAGGCAAGGGTGCTTTATTTAGTTGTTTCTATTTTATCTAGTGCAGAGCTGATGTGCCCCTCCTTACCACCCTGGCTTTTTCCCATCCTACTAAAACTTCCCCGGCAAGGCCAGGGCAAGATCTAAGGACCATCAGCTCTGCTCCATCATGGAAAGGATGGTTTGGGAATCCGCCCCTGGAGCAGGAAAGTTGGAGCAGCAACCAGCAATGCCCTGGAAGGGGACAAAATGCGCACACACACCAATCCACAGTGGAGAGGAACCACCAAGCCTTACTCAACCGCCCCTGGGCAGAAGTACTACAAGACCCAGTGGTTCCCTCTGGGACCCCATGGGTAAAAGGACGGAGGCTGAGCAGCAAAGGGAAGGGGCCTTCCTTCCCTGTCACACAGAAGGCCACAGACGTGGCATCTCCAAGGCCTAAATAGCAGAGCTGACCCCCAGGACTGACCACTGAAATATTGTCCCTATCCATCACAAAGGGCCCAGGGGTGTCTCCACTGCCCTATGGCTGCTATCAAAGCCATTTCCCCAAGATCCACACACAAGTCGCAACAGAAACCAGACCACTGGCTCATCACAGACAGGTAGAGATCCATGTAATGACTTGCAGAGGAGAATGGGTCCTGAGTGGGCCCCAGACCCCTGAGTCCCAAGCTATCCCTGACCATCAAAGAGCAGAGGGGTAGGCCCCCTCCCCTTGACAGAGCTATGAAGAAAAACCTCCAGGAAATCCTTCAGCCCAGCCCCTCAGCCCTCGGGGATCTACACGGCCTTTCTTTTCTGTGCTAAGAAACCCTCTCCATTCCCATAAATGACTTAAGCTCTTCCCTGTCAGCAACTCCCTCCAGCTGGGCTGGTATTGAGGCCCAGCTCTGGGGCCCTGCCTTTGTGAGAGGGGGCCCTGCTCTGGAGGGGATGAAGGCAAAAGGCCCTCTTTCTTTCCTCCTAAGCCCCTCAAACTGGCGGTGACCCACAGTTAAATCCCTTTTAACAAGGCTCACTTCCTCATGAACCAGTTAAAACGCTCCAAAAATAAATAAGGCCAAGGGCTGTCTTTTCCTATCAGCAGTTCTAGATGTTGGGCTGGGGGAAGGGATGGTGAGGCCCTCATCAAATGGGGAGCCCTGCGTAGCCTTTCAGAGTGAGGTTCTCGCCTTCAAATACAAGAAATTGGGTCTGTCCACTACCTTCCAATGTGGGCTAGTAGCCTGAACCTCTGTTGTCAGTCTCCTTACTTACGTGAAGAACAACCTGTGTCCCTGCCTTCAAAGATGGAGTACCTGGGTTGTCCCCTGCCTTCCATGTTAGGGTGCTAGCACATCACCCTGCTTGAAATCCCACAGAGTGGTGTCACTAGACTGAAAAGTAGCTGCTCTGTGATCATGCCTGAGGCCACCTGAGCTTGCTCTTCCAACCACTGCCATCATCCTTCCTGGGACCGGCTGGGGTACCAGTAAGCAGTGGTCCTCCGCCTCTCTTGCCAGACCAGGGTGTAAACACTAGCCAGTGACAGATTGTGTGACTGACTTGCATGTCTGTGCTCCCCAAAGCACCTGTTATTTGAATCTAGTAGCCACCAGGTCAAGGGAAATGCTTGGTTCCAACACAAAGAAACAAATTCACCTCATATACTTTGAGAGAGAAAAGGATGGCCAGTTACTTGGGTGGTCAGGGGTGGCTTCTGTGATCTAGGGTTTCCAGACCAGGTGAAGTTTCAGCCAAGCCCTGCAGTAAAGGGAGGTGGTGATATAATAGGCTCAGAAAGGATTCTCAGGTCAAGCAGAACAGGGTTAGTATACCACATGCAAAGGGCTGTGTGTGCTAGAGAAAGACAGGACCAAGAAGGGAACAAGGTCCACTGCAAATATTGCTCCCATCCAACCATCCAACCAAGCCTCTCTCTCATCCGAGGCTGAAAGAAGACCCAGCCTAGGTCTGTCCCCCGTACCCACAGAGCAGGAGTCTGTGGGGTGGCACAGGAGACCTGTGGCTGGAGAATTCTAACCTATGCAGACAGCATGTGACCAAGGTTCCTCCCACCTGTACACATCACACTGGGGCTTCTATAGCTCCACGGTAGACTGGTTAGTGAGGACTAGAGTTAGCTAACAGCACACCCAGACTAGCAGCTTCAACTGGCCGTTCAGGGTTACAGAGATGAAAAGTTCAAAGTCAAGGTATGGGTAGGGTTGGTTGCTCCTTTGGAGACCTCAGAAGAAAGGCTGTGTTCCAGTCCCCTCTCCTTGGCTTACAGACAGCATCTTCTCCCTGGGTCTCCATGTTGTTTTCCCTCCATTCATGTCTGGGACCAAGTCTCCCTTCTTATAAGGATGCCTGTCCATGGGAAATATGGACCCTCCCTCTTCCAGCATGACCTCACTTTAGCTATCACATCTGGAGCTGTGAAGCCCCTGTTTCCATAATATGGCACGTTCTGAGGTACTAGAGGCCAGGATGTCAATATATAGATGGGGTGGGGACATATTTCAACCTGTGATACACTCAGGACAGGCTACCCTGCCTCTCATCCTCCAGATCACTCACTCCACAATGTCTGCCAGGAGCAAGTCTGGGGCAGAATTAAGTGTGGAAGATTGTTCCTTACTGTTTGCATTAGTCAATTTTCTGTTACTGTGACTAAATACCTAAAATTAACAATTTAAAAGAAAGGAAGATTTGTTTTGGATCCTGGTTTCAGAGATCTCAGTGTGTGGTCACTTGGCCTTGATGCCTTTTGGGTCTATGCCAGGAGAGAACACTGTGGAGGACAGTGCATGCTGGACAGAACTGCTTTACCTCATGGTGGCCGGGGTACAGAGGCACTGTGTATATAGCTCAGGGTAGACACTTTTCTAGTGTGCATCATACCCTAGGTTTCATACCCAACACTTCAAAGAAAACAGGAAAAAGTGGAAGGGGTTGAAGAGCAGTACATCCTTCCAGTACATGCCCCCAACGACCTAACCTCCTCCCACTAGACTCCACCTCCTAAGAGTTCCATCACCTCCCAATCACTCCATCCACGGGGGTCCAAACCTTCAACTCATGATCTTTGGCAGGCATTCGAGATCCAAACCACACACTGTATCTCCCCTCTGAATTGCACACCCCAGAGAGCAGGACTGGGTCTGATTTTGGAACCAGTATAGGGAGGTACCTAATAAATGTCAAACACAGGATGAGAAAGACTGCTGATTCCCTGTCTTCAAGTTGTCCACAGTCTAGGGCACAGACTGACCTGGGCACAGTCATGAAACATGTTCAATTCTGTGATGGGGATGGGATGGCTAAGAACTCAAGCCCTGTACCTTCCATACCCAGCCTGAGCAGACTTGAATTCTTGCTTCCTATTAACCCACCTCATCAGACAGCTGAGGGATAAGTGCTACCCTCTCTTCATAGGGTCTGAATAGGGGTTCAGACCTGCCAGACAGCACATCCCAATCTTTGGTCCTTAAGTACCTAGTTCCCATTCACCAAGACCCTCAGAAGGTCACATCCACTCAGAAGGTCACCAGTCTTGGGGGTGAATGGACAGATGGATGGATGGATGAGTGGATGGACAGGTGGATGGATGGGTGAGTGGATGGATAGATGGATGGATGGTGAGTGGATGGACAGATGGATGGATGGGTGAGTGGATGGACAGGTGGATGGATGGATGAGTGGATGGATAGATGGATGGATGGTGAGTGGATGGACAGATGGATGGATGGATGGGTGAGTGGATGGACAGATGGATGGATGGTGAGTGGATGGATGAAATGAATGGAAGGGTGAGTGAGCATATAGATGGATGGATGATGGGTGGATAATGGGTGGATAGATAGAAGAAAGACTACAGAGAGAAGAAATGGAGAGTGAAGATGATAGGTGTCTTAGTTTGTTTCTTCATTGCTGTGACAGAATACTCTGACCAATACCAACTTGGGGAGGAAAGGGTTTATTTAGCTTACATCTCCCAGGTCGCAGTTCATCAGGGAGCCCAAGGTGGGAACTCAGGGCAGGAACCTGGAGGCAGGAGCTAGAGCACAGGCCATGGAAGAACGCTGCTTACTGGCTTGCTCCCTTGGCCCCTGCTCAGCCTGTTTTCTTATGCAACACAGGCCCACCTGCCCAGGGGTGGCACCACCCACGGTGGGCTGGGCCCTCCCACATCACTCATCAAGAAGATGCCCCTCAGATATGGCCACAGGCCAGTCCAAAAGAGGCAATTCCCCAACTGAGGCTCCCTCAACCCAGGTGTGTCAAGTTGACACTAAATCTATCCAGCACAATAGGTGAGTGGATGGATGAGTGGATAGATAAAATTAATGGACGGATGGATGATGGGTGGACAATGGTGAATGGATAGATAGATAAGACCCCAAAGAAAAGTAGCCAGTTTCTTGGCTAAAAGTTACAACGTCCTTGGGCCTCTTAGCAACACAGTCCATTCCAAAGGCCAAAAATGTCTAAAGTATTTGGAAGCTTTTGTTTAATCCTTAAAAGATTTTAGGGTTAACTCTTCAGAGGGGGGAATGTCAAAGTAGCAAAAAGCCACATTTCAAAAAGAAGAAGAAAGAGCACATGAAATTATCAGAAAAAAGTGATGGGAAGATATGGGAGGAGATGGAGGAGAGGAAGTGGGCATGGATTTGATCAAAATACATTGTATGCATGTATGAAATTCTCAACATATTATTTTTAAAATTAAAAAAGAAGTATAGGTTGATGGATAGAAGAAGGGAAACATAAGAGGTAGATAGGTAGATGGATGAGTGGATGGATGATGGGTGGGTGATGGGTAGATGATGGGTTGATGGATAGATAAGGATAGATGGATGGATAGAAGGGAGAAACAATAATAGATATATAGATGGGTAGGTGGACAAGTGGACAGACAGATGGACAGATGAACAGAAAAATGAATAGCACAAGTTAGTAAAATTCAACCCAAATTCTCTTCTGAGTCTTGTTTTATCTCATGCCCTGTTCTGTGAGCTACAGAATGAAGTCAGTGGCTTCACTGCCCAGGCCCTGCCTCTGTGGCTTGTCCCCCTCCTACTGTGCCCCAGAATCAGACTCTCTCTGCTGACCCAGGTGGGTCATCCTCATCCCAGTACACTTTCACACCACCATCCCACATGCTAGAGTCACCACCATCCAATGCTCCTCCCCTCCTAGAAACCCCTATAGGTCAGTCCTCCCCACAGCCTTGCATGCCGTCCCATAGTAGAGGCTTGTGCTGATTTCTCCCCTGCCAATGGTGAGGCTAGTGGCAGGGGCCACCACTCCATGCTGCCTGAGCTAGCAGTGCCCAGGAAGTAACTTAGGAAGCTTCAGAGTCCAGATCTGAAATTCTAATCCCAGGAGCTGAGTCTCTGGCAGAATGAGGATCTCCTGGTAAGGAGGCAGAGTCCTCAGGACCCCTTCCTCCCTCCACAGCCCAAGGCTCTGTACCCTGTTGACCTAGATTAAGTGCAATTCTGAGCCCCTGTCCCCTACTCAGGTCCCAATTTCATATACATGACCCAGAACTCCTGCAGGACCAGGAAGGGCTAGGAGGGCAGGGTGGCCCGGGGCTCACTCCTCCCAGGGCCAGGCTAGGGGCAGTGTAGTGGCTTAGGCCTGGAAAGCCTAGTTCAGTCAGCTCTCTGCAATTCCCAAGATGCTGAGTTTCAGGACACAACTTTAGTCTGTGTACAAGAGCCACCCAGCAGGGGCTGGAGAGATGGCTTAACAGTTAAGAGTGCTTACTGCTCTTACAGAGGATCCAAGTTTGATTCCTAACACCCAATACGGTGGCTAACAACCATCTGTAACTCCAGTGCCAGGGGATCCAATGTCCTCTTCTGGCCTCCATTGGCACTGCACATATCTGGTGCATATACATACATGCAGGGAAAACACTCATACACATAAAATAAAAATAATAAATCTTAAAAAGAAAAGTTTCCTGGCAGCAGAAGCTCTTCTGAGCTGGACCCAATGCTGTCCATGGCTCATCCTGTGTGGTGAGTAGAATATGGGGTGCTTCTGATCTCCCCCACAGCACACCCCTCCCCTTGGGAGGAAGTTGCCTGTGCCCCATCATCAAGCCCCCAAGACTCTGAGTATCTCAAATCTTCATAGCACCCATGTAGCCACACCTAAGGCTCCAGGTGGTCCAAGCCAGACTACACAGTGCAGAACTATAGGGCCAAGATGTGTCCTCACAACCCGGCTCTGTCCCTCTGCCTGAGGCCTGCAATTTCCATATCACACAGACTGTGATCCCTGTAACCTTTCAGGCACATTTACTTCTGGCACACTGGCCAAATGACAGATGATCCCTCCGAGACACTCAGGTCAATGCCCAATATCCACAAAGCCCCTGATCCAACAGAGCCACTTGCCTCCTCCCTCAGCCTGGGGGTTGCCTCCACCATCCGCTTCCTGCATCCACGGTCCCCTCCCCATTTTGACCTGATACCCTGTAAGGTAGAAATGAAGCCTGTGTGGTTCTGACAACCACACAGCACTGGGAAGACAGTGAGCGCTGGACACAGAAGCCCCCATCAGCTTCCCAGTCGCATCCTTATCCTCAGCCTCCTCCATGGAGTATGAACAGAAGAGCTGCCATCTCCCCTGGGAGAGTTCAAATCCACAACTTAGGATCCCCAAGTCATAGCCTCTACATCCTCTACCCCTGGGAGACAGCCCTCCACCCCCGTCAGGGCCCCATGCAGCCTGCCCATCCTGCTTCCTGGGGGGCATTTGGGCACAGTAGGCCTGGCGAGCCCTCAGCTTCCCAGGCGGATGTGATGGCAAATAGCAGGCGCTTGGCATGGCGTCGGGATTTCTGAGCATAACAGAAATGTCAGGCAGATTTTAATGAAAGGCTGCATGCTCCTGGGGATTGACAGGCCAATACACAATCCCAATTTTCAGATGGCTTGTTCTCAGGGCTCTTGGCACCAGAGCCTGAGCTAAGGGGAGACCCCTGAATGTTCTAGGGGGCCTAGACCATCTCCCCCTCTTTCAGAAGCAGCTACCCTCAGCCGACAGGCTCCCCTTCCCGGCTCTGGCCACCGTGCTGAGTCCTAATTTAGAAACCAAATTATTTCTCATCTTCACCAGCAGCAATTGGACGCCTGCCTTTTGCCTACACTTTGTGAGCAGTGTGTGGCGAAGGAGGTGGTGTGCCCTCGGTTGACGTCAGGACGGCTGCTGGGAGCACAGCGGATACCCTGGGCAGGTGCCACTGGGTCAGGTGAACTTGTGGCGGGAGGGGGCTGCAGCCTGTAGCCCATAGAGGTCATAGTAATTTTTCCTTAAAGGAAATCTTATTTCCCAGCCAGTTTTAGGATTGCAGGACCCTGACAGAAGGGATGGGGGTCTGGGGAAGAGCAAGCTACCCTCAGCAGGGTGGGCCTGTCTAGTTGGTTTCAGATATCAACTTGACACACCTGGGAAGAGGGACCCTCCATTGGGGAATTTCCTCCGTGGGATTGACCTGCAGCCATGTCTATGAGGCATTTTTTTGATTGTTGAACAATGTGTGAGGGCCCCACCCACTGTGGGTGGGGCCACCCCTGGAGAGGTGGTCCCCATGTTGTATAAGAAAGCAGACTGAACATAAGCCAGAGGAGCAAGCCAGTAAGCCGTGTTCCTCCATGGCCTATGCTTCAGCTCCTGCCTCCAGGTTCCTACCCTGAGCTCCTGTCCTTGCTTCCCTCAAAGACGGACTGTCACTTGGAAGTATAAGATACAATAAAAACTTTCCTCCCCAAGTTGGTTTTAGTCAAAGTGTTTTATCACAGCAATAGAGAAGCAAACTTGAATGGGATCTTACCTCCGTAGGTAAAGTAGATTGTTACCCATGAGGCCGGCTTGAGTGACCAAGAATGCCTCATTCTCTGGAGAGAGATGCTTGGATGCCTATGGGCTCTGCCAGGCCTGGGTGACTTCAGGTGCTGGTCCAGAAAATAGGACCTAGGGTGAACCCTGTGCAGGCAGGGTAGAGCGATGAGAGCTATCCACCTCTCCACTGCCACCATTCCTTGTAGTATAAATGCAAGTCCCTCAAAGTCCCCTCACTCCTGATGAGACTATCCCATCCCTGCTTCTAGGAGATCAGGGTCTGACTGGAGAGACACTTCTACCAAGCACACTATTCTATTGGTCATGTTCTGTGGCTGTGATGAATTGCCTGAGCAACCAGCTTAAAGAAAGGATTTATATTGGTCCCTGGTTCCAGAGGTTTTTCTCCAGGAGTGGTAGGCCCTGTTACTGTGGGCCTCCTTGGCTGATAACAGACCATCATGGTGGAGAAGGTGAGATGGAGGACAGCTACCTACCTCGTAGCAGCTGTAAAGCAGAAAGGAGGACCAGAAGGGAAAGGGGACAAGACACACTCCTCATGCTCTGCTTCCTCCAGCCAGGCACCCCCTCCAACCAGCTCATTAACTGAATGGAAGATCAATCCATTGATGGTTACCAATCGCCTCTCAGTACCACAAACTACTGGGCTTCAGATGGGGGCGGGGGACACTTTGTATCCAAACTACAACATCCACTGAGAGAACCCCACAGTGTGGAGGATATGGGGGTGGGGATTTCTCCAGAACTCAGGCTGGGAGTGAGATGCCTGGGGCTCCCACAATGAGGTTGGCATTAGAAGGGCTCCAGATACCACCCTGACCCCTTGCTGAGCTGAGCTCCTTGCTCAGACCTCCAGAGTGGGTAGGTTCTGTCTCCTCAGCTAAGCTGGGGACATGACTGGGCAGTCCTAGTAATTACAGAGAAGGTGTGAGGAGGTGATCTGACATCTCAGGCAGGCTGGACATGCCTCCTCAGTGCCCAGCCTTCCCTTAAAGGCAGCCAGGTCTGAGGCTCCTCATTCCACATCCCTCCCTCTGAGGACTGAGCCAAAGCTTAAAACCCATAGCCAGGAACCCCAGAGCTAAAGGCTAAAAGGGGAGCCAGTTCTGGGAGCAGTGCAATCTAAGAAGGCTCCCTGGAGGAGGCTGGTTGGATCCACCATAGAGTTGAGTTGGGATGAGGATCATGGGTGAATAGACAGGTCCAGTACAGATACTCTGTGATGAAGTAGATGGGGATCTCCCTGCCCACTGGGCAGTTTGAACCTGGGCACACCCATCTTCCAGGCCAGGAGGTGTCTTTGATGTAGTAGAGAGCAGACAACAGACACGTGTAGCCTGAGGGGGTGCAGGAGTCTAGACATACAAAGCCGGTCCTGGACAGGTCACTCATCAAGAGGGTCAAACAGCCAAGTGTCGGTCTAGGTAGGGTGGAGAAGGCATTCTGCCAAGGACATAGCCATGTCACAGAGGAGGTAGACAGGTGGGAAGGGCCTGAGCCTCAGATCACACCATTACCTGCTGTCCATAATGAACTTGGGGCCCCACAGCCCCACACACACTCCAGAACCCTCCCTGTCTCTCCCTCCTGTCTGTCCCACTTGGCCACAGGGCCATTTCCAGCTCCTCGAAGGCAGTGGGCTTCCTCCCAGGCTGCTTTGCCTGCCAGCACTGCTCTGGGCTCCCGAGGCTGGTGCGTCCCAGAGCCCTGCTCCTCTACTCAGATGTCACCCCTGCAGGAAGTCCCACCCCTGAGCTCCCTCTGATCCCCAGCATCCATTCCTAGGGCAACGTGGTTGGGGGGAATCCTGTGAGACTCACCTCCATTCTGTCACCTCCATTCTGGGCAGCAACTTGCTTATTGAGGTGATTATGTGTCTACTCTCCTCTGGCCTCCACCCCTGCTTGGCCATGAACACTCTAAGCATAAAGCAAGGGAATTCCTGGGATGCGGCTGAGCCTAGCATGCAGTAGTCATACACGCAGTGGGCATGTATACAGTAGGCATTTCAGCAATGCCAGAGGGAGGAAATGAATGAGCAGTTCCAGGCTGATTCACACTAGCCCATGCCAGCACAGACTGACCTCTACCCATGAGTCTTTCCCCTACACCAGATGTGGGGGGCACCCATGAACTGGCCCAGGTATGTCCCCAGGACAAGACTCCCTAGGCACCAGCTGGCAGACCCAGATGCCTGGCTGACTAGTGGAAGGCAGGCAGGAAGGATGGATGAATGAAGGAGCTTGCACTCCTCCCCGTCCCCTCTGGCCCTTTGCCCCTGAGGCTTCAAGTCCACATCACTCAGTCCTCCTGGAGGAGGGGATGGACATCCAGGGGACCATGCTGAGAACCTCCTGGGTGTCACATTTCCACATGCAGAAGCTCCACACAGAATCCCAAAGAGGAACAGAGATCAATGTGCCAGCCTATTGACAAAGCCTCATCGTAATGCAGGTATCTCTCACATTTTTATTGTGTTCATGTATGGTGATTCATAGCAGTTTTGTCAATAAAAAACACCACACAAAGTGTCACAGTAAAACTGTCACCGAAAATTATTTATTACTACCATAACATCAAATTATACACTGAAGGAGATTTGTAGCTAAGGGTGGGGTAGAAGGTATCAGGACAGTGGGCTGAGAAGAGGGCCCCTTGGATCTCCTGGCACCCTCCCTACCTGATGGAGGACCAGCTGGGGCTCGGGTACCTACTCTAGGGATGCCCCACTGGTGCATACCTTGAACACTTGGTCCGCAGCTGGTAGTGCTGCTTGGGGAGGTGGTAGAAACTTTTGGAATGTTGGTCATAGCTGGCTGACCTAAGACCTTGAGGGTTTCAGGCCAGCTCCAGTCCCAGGAAGCTCTGTTTCCTGGATGCCTTGTAATAAGCAGCTACCTCAATTTCTTGCTTCCACAGACCAAACCACGCACCACACCTACTCCACTCCACGGTGGACTGAGTCCCCTGAACCATGAGCCCAGCGCTCCTCCCTCAAGTGGTATCTGGCAGGTACTTGGTCACATGACAAGGACAGTAACTGATTCAGATGCCAATACCCTGGATAGAGCTGACATCAATGAACACAAAGCAGAATGTGGTCTGGATACAGTAACAAAGGGGCCACCCGTGGGAGAGAACCATTTTCCACCAGCAAAGTCAGAAAGCTCTATTCAAAGAAAAAAGCAACCGGACCCCTCGGGAAGATGGGTGAGCTTTCAAATCTCTTCCAGGAGAAGGTAGTGGTAGAAACACAAGCTTGAGGGGCACCTGCCAGGGTCAGAACAAGGACCACCCGGTATGCTGGGCACTCTGTGCACTGGAGGGCAGATAAATGACATGGGGCAAGCCAAACCTGGGTCCTGGTAGCTGGTGACCATCGCTGCTCTATCCAATCCGTAAAAGGGTTTTTAGTGATTTCTTCCTTGGAAAACTGACTCCCTGGTTTTGGTATTTTATGGGCATAAATTGTGGAGGAGGCCAAACCGTGCGAGTAGCTTTTCTTTTAAGCTACAAACAGGCCAAAAGGGGGTGCCGGGCAACGCGTCAGAGGAGAGCCGGCCTTTCCTGGTGGCTGCTAGGCCGGCACGGTGGGCGGGAGCTGCCGGTTCGGGGTGCTGGCACCCACAAGGAGCAGAGGGGACAGCGTCTCTACAGCCAGGCTTGCTATTTTGGGCAATTAATGAGGAGGCAAGGATGTTTTTTCTTCTTGGAATGTCTGCCTAAGGGTCAGAAATTCATACTTCGATCAATCAGCTGGGTAAATGGGAAAGAACGCATTTTTTTTAATCCGTGGAAGGTTCTGGTTCTACCCTGGCAGCCCTGCTCCTGCACATCTTCGTCTTCGTGCCGTTTTGTCTCAGTGATTTGAACATGTTCTAATTTTGTCATTCAAGCCATCTGACTTTCACTGCTCTATACAAACAAAACCTAATTTAGTTTGAGATGTTTTAAGTCATAACAATGACGGATGGCCAGGGTTCAGGTGTGGTGGAATATTTAAATACTAGTCTATATTTTTCTGATATAGAGACAGGCAGCTTTTTGTACTCTGATTAATTATGATTTTGCATTTCAGAAAAAAATAGCTTTTTCTATTCTACATTATTAATTGGTTATTTAATTAGGAATTCTCCAAGCTTCAGATGTTAGGAAAGCTAAATCTGTGAGTAGGTTTAAAAAAAGCCCAGCTCCACCCTGTTGCCTTTTTGAATCTTATGAAGGTCACAATAAGACGTGATTGTTTGGCACAGCGGCAGTGAATTATGCCACCCAGACAAGCTTTTAACCTATGTGCCTTCGCTCTGAGTGAGACACACGGGCATGTGCTGGTGCTAAACCTTCTCTATTGAAGAGGATTCAATCACCATAATGCATCTGAGGCCAGGCAGCAATCTTCTGCACTGAAAGAATTTCTAAAAGATTGTAGAATTTGTAAAACGAACAGCTCGCAGACTAAATGGCTGTGTGGGTGAATCAATTATTGCAAGGCCCCGAGTAGTCATAATATTTAGTGCATATCATAGAGTGTTTCAGGTACAATAAGATACGCTCCTTTTTTCCCGGTTCCCACTGGAAGTGGTACCAAGTGCCTGCAAACAACCCCAGCCGGGCTGGCCTGCAGCATCCAGGAGAGCCGGGTCAAGTGGAACCAGAGGAACACACATCCGCACGTGGATATGGCCAGAGAGGAGGCTCGCTCTGAGGGGGTGGGGGGAGAGCTGCCTGCCCGCCCCCACCCGCAATTCCATCAAGCCTGCTCCCCGCCACGAAGATGCTAAGTTGCCAGTTCTCCTTTTTTAGAGCCTGGTTTTGAACCGCTTCCTTATTAATACAATAATTATTTTTCTCTGACAGCACCATTTATAACCATCTACTGTGTGTCCAACTAGCCCTGTTTTCATTAATCAGTGGGCATTGGGCGACTGTCAGCCCCTCTCTGGATCGTGACTTATCGGCCCCGTGCAGGCTCCTCATGCAGGGTGGACCACAAATCCCTTGAGGACTGAACCATTCTGGCTGCGTGAGGAGAAAGCTTCACACACAGGGGCCTAGGTGCCATCTGAGGACCTGGGCTTGAGGAACAGGCAACCAGAAATTCCATGGGATGTGGGAAAGGCTGACCACAGTACTGAAAAGTTGTAAGAGAAGCCAAACGTGGTACACACGGGGTGCTCCCAGCACTCAGGAGGCTAAGGCAGGAGGATGATGAGTTGAACGCCAGTCTGGCCTGTATACTCTATCTTCAGACAAAACAATTCTTGGTCAGATGTAACTTAGTAACAAACTGAAAATAGATCAGTCACATGACCCAGCTACTACCCCTCAGTACACATCCAAAGGAAATGAACCCAGCATATCAAAAAGATCCCTGCATGCCCATGTTTACACAACAGCAATCAATGCACAGCCAGATTAGGAAACAAGGGAATATTACTCAGCTGCAAAAAGAATGAAGCCCTGTCATTTTGCCAGCATAGATAGGACTTGGGATAAGTGAGGCACAGAAAGACAAATACCACAAGTTCTTACTCAGGTATGGAAACTATGAAAGTTGATTTCCTGAGAGTATATAGTCAGCAGAGCCTACGGACAGGAAGGGACAAAAGAAGCTGGATAGGAGGAAAGAGTTCTACTACTCCACTACACAAAGGGGTGACTATATTTTATCAAGAAATAGAAAAGAGGGTGGGACTCCACAGTTAAGAACGCTTGCTGCTCTTTCAGAGGGCCTGAGTTTGGTTCCCAGCACCCGCCTCAGGCAGTTCACAACCACCTGTAACTCCAGCTCCAGTGGCTACAACACCCTCTTCTGGCCTCCACAGGTATCTGCACACATGTACACACACACACACACACACACACACACACACACACACTGGACAAAGCTGTAGGGATCTATCACTTCCCTGAAGTGCTGCCCCCAGGACCAAGCCTTCAACGTGGCCTTTGGACAGCCTGCAACATCAAACATCAGCACGTCCTTTCCTTAAAGGGAAGAGCTTTTCAAAGGTCCCCAGGAGGGAAATGAGTAATGTATAAGTTGGGTATGCAAACCACCCTGGTTTGATATTATACATGTATAGATGATTGAATTATCACGATACCCCACAAATATGCACAATTATTATGTGTCTACTGAAATTAAATTAATGGGTCTGTAGAGATGGCTCAGCAGTTAAGAGCACTGGCTGCTCTAGCAGAGAGCCCAGGTTAGTTCCCAGCAATCACACGGTGGCTCACAACCATCCATAACTTCAGTTCCAGGGGATTCAACGCCCTCTTCTGGCCTCTGTGGGCATTACACAACACAGATCCACTTACATATATGCCTGTAAAACACTCATACATAAATAAAAATAAATAAATAAAATTTTCAAAAAATAAAAATGAAGGGTTGGGTCGTTAGCTCAGTGGTAGAGTGCATAGCTAGCATGCACATGGTTCTAGGTTCAATCCCCAGCACTGAGAAAAAAATTTAACTGAGTGTGGTAGCACGTACAAGTAATGCCAGCAGGTATTATAGTAGAGGCAAGAGGATGGATCTTCGTGTGAGGCCAGCCTGGGCTACATAGAAAATTCAAGGTGAGCCTGGGCTACATAGCAATATTCTGTGTCAATGCATAAAATTAAATTAATTTTTAAAAGTTGTCAGAGGCAGTGCCCATCTCCCTCCAGCAATGTAGAGAGGCTAGATGGAAGCCACGAGAAACTTTAAAAATGTCATGGCAAACTTGACTTAGTAGATCTTTAATATGTATTACAAAATGCATGAAATCTGGAGAGGGGCCTGGGGAGCAGATAAGGGAGGGGCTCTAAATATGATTAAAGTGTATTGCATTAAACACACAAAAATTCAATAAATATATATTGAAATAAAATAAAAGATAAAAATAATGGGGAAAAAATGGTGTCATCAGAGCCAGTCCACCAATTGTTGGACCTACAAGTCCACGAAGGTACTAAAAATGGTATTATGCAGGGTATGATGGTCCACACCTGTCATCTCAGCACTGTCTTAACACGCACACCATCACTACGGGATTGGGACTGAGGCAAGGTCCTGTGCTGAAAGTCCTAGAACGAAACTGGGAAATCCTTTGAGTCTGTAGGCATCACTTCCCAAACGCTCCACTGGCATCCCTCTGTGGACACTGCTGTAGAAGGGCCCCACGGTACCAGGCACCCGTCTCTCAAAGCTCAGCGGTGGCATTGTGCACTGCCCCTTTAGCCTGCACATTCCAGATGAAGCTTTCCACTGTGAGGCCACAGCTGTGTCTGCAGGTGACAGCACCCATTCCGTGATGCTGTCTAACCTGCCTTTGGCCCCATGGCTGTTCGTTTGTCAAACGCCCTCTGATGGTATGAGTCATTTGCTATCCTCAGCTGCTGTGGAAATCAAAAAGGCGACCTCTCGTGTTCTAAACTCCATGCAGACTTTTTCTCCTGTCTTTGCTGGTACTGAACAGAGGTTAGGTTTTTTATTGAAGTCTGGCTGGTAGACCACAGAGTCAAGACTCAAGCAAGGACATTGGGAATTCCTTCTTCTTGCCACAAGGAATCTCTTTGCTGGCTCTTCTATCTTCACCAGGTTCTCCCTGGATCACCTGTGGGCCCCCATGACTCATCCCCAGAGAACAGTTGCTCTTCCCAAATGAGCCTGGAGAAGCTCCCTCGCTGGCTTACTCAAGCACCAAGAGATAGACAAGACCATCCATTCCCAAAACATCCTTTCAGCTGAGTCCTCCAGAGCCTCATTCTAATCCTCTGCAGAATGAGGAGAGGGATAAACAGATAAAGCTTGGGGAACTGTGTGGTAATAAGAGTCATGAAATTAGTCAGGCATGGTGACATATGCCTCTAATGCAGCATTCAGGAGGCAGAGGCAGGCAGATTCCTGTGAGTTCAAGGTCAGCCTGGTCTACATAGTGAGTTCCAGGCCAGCTGGGGCTGCATAGTGAGACCCTGTCTCCAAAAAAATAAAAATCCATGAGAATAAAGAATATAAAATCCAACAAAGGATGCTCACAAGCTCTATGGGATACATCACAGACCTTTAAGTTCTTAAGAAAGCCCTAGTTAAATGGAGAGCGATCCATAAATGGAGGCATAGCCATACCATATCCACTAAACAGAGAGCTATATTATGTCCATGGGTATGGAAGGTGAACATTGTTTAGATGTTATTTCATTTTAAACTCCAACAGGAATGTTTTAAGAAACCTGAATGACGTGGACAAATAAGTAAGAAGGTGAAAATAGTGACGATACTTCTCAAAATAAAAAGTAGCAAGAAAGATTTGCCCCTTCATTTGTGAGAACTTCGTGTGAAAAATGCATGTTCTAGTTAGCTTGATGTGGCTGTGATAAATACCATGCAAAAGCAACTTGGGGAGGGAAGCATTTATTTGGCTTACAGGTTATAGTCCATCATCAAGAGAAGCCGAGGCAGGAACTGGAGTAGAAACCACAGAGGAATGCTGCTTATGACTTGTTTCCACCGGCTTGCTTTTATTACATAGCCCAGACCCACCTGCCTAGGGACAGCACTGCCCACAGACGGCTTGGCCCTCCTATATCAACTAGCAGCTAAGAAAATGCCCTCCAGACATGCCCACAGGCCAATTTAATTGAGGGAATTCCTCAACTCAGACTCCTTCCTCCCAGGTATGTATAGGATTATGTCAAGTTGACGAAAGCTAACCATTGCAAGACAGCAAGATGTGCATGAGTGAGAAATAAATCAACCAGTGAAACACCCCAGAAGTGAACCTCATTCTAAGTTCCATGGTATTTCATATACAACAAAACTTAAACATCAGGGGGTTGGAAAAATGACTTAGCAGTTAAGAGCACTTGCTGCTCTTGCAGAGGATCCAGGTTCAGTGCCCAGCACCAAACACCATTTGTAACTCCTGTTTCAGGGATTCTAACGCCCTCTTCTGGCCTCCAAAGGCACTTCACACATGGGTGCACTTACATACATGCAGGCAAAACACTCATACATATAAAACAAAAATGAATAAATGTTTTAAAACTTACATGTCAGATCAGTGTGGAAAAAAACAAAACCAATAACAACAACCACAATGAAAACCTCATGGTTGATTAAGTGAAACTGTAAAACAATTCACCTTTTGGGAAAGGGGGAGAAAAACATTTTTTCCCTCATTCCATGTTGACAGAGTTCAGGTGGATAAATGAATTAAATGTTAAAAAAAATTTTAAGTCTTTAATAAAAAATGCATCTAGTCTACAGCCATACCACCCTGAACATGCCTGATCTCATCTGATCTTGGAAGCTAAGCAGGGTCGGGACTGGTTAGTACTTGGATGGGAGAAAATGCATCTAAATACCTAGACCTTGGGGGCAGAAATAGATTTCCCTAAATAAACCTCAATCACTATAAAGAAAAAGGTAAATGTATTTGTTAAACTCAGGAGTGTGGGCTGAGGATGTAGCTCAGTGGTAGAGTGCTTGCCTAGCATGTACAAGGCACAGTAGGCTTGGTGGCATAGACCCATAATTCTAGCACTCAAGAGGCTAATGCCAGAGGATGGGGAATTCAACCCCAGCCATAATTAACAAATAATTAGTGATTATGAACGTCATATTTATCCAAAGACGCTTATGGTGGTTTAAATGAGAAATGTCCCCCATAGGCTCACGTATTTGACATTTGGTCCCCAGTTGGTGGCACTGTTCTGGGAGGTTTAGGAGGTGTGGTCTTGCTGGAAGAAGTATGTCACTGGGGGCAGGCTTTGAGAGCTCACAGCCTGGTTCCACTTCCAGTTTTTCTCTCTGTTTATGTTGCTGTTGAAGATGGGAGCCCTCAGCTTTTAGCTCTACCACCATGCCAACTGCTTGCCACCACACCTCCCCATCATGATGGACTCATCCTTCTGAAACTGTAAGCCAAAATAAACTCTTCCTTCTATAAATTGCTTTGGACATGGTGGCTTATCACAGTAGCAGAAAAGTAGCTAATAAACCATGGTTAGAGGTAAAAAGATAAATCATAAAATATTTTCAGTACCTAAAACTGAAAATTAATATCTTGAGAGTGCCTGTTCCGGCCTCCCTCTGGCACAGGGGACTGTTTGACAGTGCCTGGATCCTGCCCCCGTGTGGTGAAGCCATTGAGAAGGAACTGACACTGATTCTAGCCATTCCAACAGCTATCAAAGTGCCTGAAAACAAATCCTGAGTCCATCACTCTCAAGTCCAGCCTTGGCAGCCAAAACAAAAATGAGGAGGAACCCAACAGAGGGATGCTTTTGGAAGCCCTTGTCAAGAAATTTTAATGGACTTTGATTTGGACATTTGAAATTTTCCCTGTTCTGACTTTTTTCTGGTTCCCTGTCTAGAACTTGTAATGCTAATTATTCTTGCCTTTACTTCTCCTTCACATCCCCTATTCACCGGTCAAGGACTTTCTTTTCTCCCTACAAGTAAACGTTATGCAATTTGGGAGTCTTTTAGATAGACCCACTGAAGGGGTACTACAATTGCCTCACCCTGCGACCCTGTTCAGCATGGAAGAAGCCAGCACGGTCTGCATCCCGATTCCCTATCTGCAAGCTGGGTAACCTCTTCAGAGGATGGTGTGATAAGAATAGGAGGTAGGAATTCGCTAGGCAGTTAGGGTAAAAAGACCACAAAGAAAAATAGCCCGTTTCTTGGCTAAAAGTCACAATGTCCTTGGGCCTCTTAACAACATACTTCATTCCAAAGGCCAAAAATGTAGAAAGTATTTGAGAGCTCTTATCTAATCCCTAAAAGATTTTAGGGTTACCTCTTCAGAAGGGGGGATGTTAGAGTAGCAAAAAGCCCCATAAAAAGAAAAGAAAGGAAGAAAGAAAGAAAGAAAGAAAGAAAGAAAGAAAGAAAGAAAGAAAAGAAAAGAGAGAGAGAAAGGAAAGAAGAAAGAGCGAAAGAGCACAGGAAGTTGTCAGAAAAAAAATGATGTGGCAATGTGGGAGGTGTTGGAGGGGAGGGAGTGGGTGTGGATTTGATTAAACCACCTTATATGCATGTATGAAATTCTCAATAAATGCATGTATGACATTCTCAATAAAGTTTTTTTAAGTTAAAAAAATTAATATTATACAGTGTTATACATTATACAGTATGAGAGAGAGGGAGAAAGACAAGGGCATAGACAGGCATTTTACAGAAGGAAAAACAAATAGGGTGACGTTCACATAGTGATCAGAAAAACTCAGTGAGGACCACTGAGAAAAGCCACTCTCTACCGTTGACCACTTGCTAACTAGCTGATACCACCAAGGCTGGAGAAGATACGGATGTGCAGTGTCTCTGACAGATTGCTAGAGAAGCAAACACGGCACAAAGCCATCTCAGTTTCAAAACTGATTCTGCATCGGCATCCCACTCCCAGATGCCCATAACTGAGGCTGTCCACACACAGTTACAGGTAGAAAGGGCCAAGAATGTTTATAATGGCACTTCTCACAATGCCACAATCCTGGAATGCCCCTCACCAGGGACTGGGAACAAGCAGCACTGCCCGACAGGACACTGTGGGCAGCACAGCACATGCTCATGAACAGTGTCCAGATGAGATGATATGGGAGAATCTCATCAGTAATAAACCACCAAAGTAAGACAAAAGACCATCTAGAGAATGGTACACTTTTAAAGTAAAAAAGAACTGACAAGGGACTGGACAGATGACTGAGTGGTTAACAGCACTGTACTCTTCTCATAGAGGAACTGAGTTTGATTCCCAGCACCCATCTCAGGCAGCTCACAACCACCTGTTAACTCCAGCTCCAGGGAATGTGGAGGCCCTCTTCTGGCCTCCTTTAGCACTGCACTCCCATTTGTATTCCCACACTCAGATACACAAATATATACTTTATAATTAAAAATAAAAAGTAAATATTTAAAAATAAGAACTGAGGGGCTGGATAAATAGCTCAGTAGTTACGGGTACTAGCTGCTCTTACAGAGGACCCAGGTTTGGTTCCCAGGACCCACATGTTAATGATCCATAACTCGAGCTCCAGTGGATCTAACACCCTCTTCTGGCCTCTGCAGGCATTACATGCCTGTGGTGCATTTACATGCATACAGGCAGAACACATACCTACATAATAAAAATAAAATTTAAAAATGTTAAAAGAATCAGTAAGAATATTTTTTAAAAGAGCTAAACATGGGCTGGAGAGATAGCTCAGAAGAGCACTGGCTGCTCTTGCAGAGGACTTGGATTTGGTTCCCAGCACCCACATGATAGCTAACAACCAACCATAACTCCAGTTCCAGGGGATCTGACATCCTCTTCTGACCTCCACAGGCATTGTATGACATGGGTGCACTTACATACATGCAGGCAATAGACTCATACAAAAATATATGCTTGTAGATGGGCCTAGTGGCCTAGACCTGTCACCCCAGCTACTTGGGAGGCTGAAGCAGGAGGATTACCAGTTCAAAGCTACCTGGGTAACTTAGCAAGGCCTGTTTCAAAATACAAATAGAGGGCTGCAAATAAAACTCAGTGGTAGAGCACTCACCTAGGATCCACCAGTGAGGACTGGGAGTGGGTCTCAGTTGTAGAGTGTGTACCTAATATGCCTGGGGCCCTAGTTCAAGGCCCAGAATGCAATATACATGTGAAAACACACATCAAAAGGAAGCAAAGGATCACAAGGCAGAGACCTCGGATGGTGGTTCTCCGGGTGAGGTGGGGTTTGGAGTGGTAGGAGAAATGTAGATTATTGAGGTCTTAGCCTGTATTTTAAATTGTGGAACCATGCTGTTAAAAACATCACTTTAGGGGCTGGAGAGATCGCTCAGCAGTTAAGAGCACTGACTGCTCTTCCAGATCACCCAGGTTTGATTTCCAGCCCCCACATTTCCAGCTATTTCCAGATAGCACACAACCATCTGTAACTCTAGCTCAGAGGATCTGATGCCCTTTTCTGGCCTCCATGGGCACCCACACACATCACATACACATACACACACACATAATAAAAAAAGTCACTTCAGTAATTACAGCACTTCTGGGCCATGCGTGGAAGAAGTGTGAGTTTATGGGAATCCAAGATTATAAGACCACTTGAGAACCTCAGGTCTAACTCCCCAAAACACAGATGCTTGGACCCAGAAATTCTGCCTTCAGAAATACACTCTAAAACCAGTCAGAGCTGTGCATAAAGAGCTGTGTGCAAGGACCAAACTGCTCCTAGTGACAGAGAACTAGAAGGAGTATTGACATCCTGCAACAGAGGACAGGCTCACTTAGTGCAAGACATCACCACATAGTAGAACTGCCAAAGTTCCCCAAAGCAGGGTGGGTAGCCAGGTGATGGTGCAGGGTCATGATCACCCTCAGAGGCAGAGGCAGAAGGAATGGGAGTTCAAAGCCAGTCTGGGTACATAGAAAAACCCTGTCTCAAAAAAAAAAAAAAAAAAAAAAACGGGGCATGGAGGGACACACCTGCAATCACAACACTCAGGAAGTAGAAGCAGAAAGTCAGGGGTTCAAAGTCATCATTAGTTACATAGATGCCCCAGGCCACCCTTGGGGTATATATCGGGCATCTCAAACACACAAAAACTAAAGAAGGGTGGTATTTGTAGATAGGTACTCTGTATAACTGAAATTAAGTTGAAACACAACTGCTCACTGGGTGAGGTTACAGATGACTCCCCTTGTTCATTCTTTCTGGTGTGATTGGGTTATTCTATTTAAACCCCAAAGTTCAGAGAGTAGAAGGCAGGGTATCACAGTGAGGGCGGGAGAGGAACAGCTGACCCAAGCATGCCTCAGATGGAGAAACGATGCTGCCTCAGAGGGTCCATGCACAGGAACACTTTGAGCCCTCCCATTTTCCGTATCTCACATTCTCAGACAGAAGGAATGCTTACTGTAGAAACTTGAGACCCTAGAAAAACACAGAAAGAAAGATGGCCCTGAATCAACCCTTCCACAGAATGCTGGCTCTCTTCCTTCCAGTCTTTGCCTCCAAAGGGAAAGCAAATTATGGGTTCATCAGGTTCATCATAGTCCTGGAATGGGGAACGGCACCCACCAGCCTGTGCTGTACCCAGTTATTGTCATACTTCAGTCCGGATGTGGTCTTACAGATTTTTTTAAAGATGTGATGGATATTTGAATTCAGTAAGTTCTGGGCGAAGGAGATGGACCTCCATCATGAGGGTGAGCCTCAACGGATCAATCAAAGGCCTTGAGAGAAAAGATGGTCGCTCTCTAAGAAAGAAGGAAATTTGCCTTTGAGTTGCTGGGATGCAGACTCAGGACATTAGCAAAGTAAGCTAATTCAGACATATGGATGGATACGGATGGATATGGATGGATAGACTGATCAACCCATCATGACAGAGGTTGATGATGGATGACTGACTGTTGATGGCTGGTGCATAGGTGTGTATACATACACGTACATATGAATATTCATATGTGTGTATGCAACATTCCATCTTCTTGCCCATGTCTCTGGAGAGCTGATTGGCAGATGCTAACACAGAGCCCTCCCTGGGCAGTTCTCCATGAGGCACTGCTCTTGCATCCTGTTTCACAGAGCATGGCCAATGTTATTTCTGAAGCCTTAAAAACTTCTTAATGATCACACATCTTTATAATAATTTATTTTTAACCAGTTCCCTATTGTCAGACCCTAGGATTTTCTCTAATCTGTCACTATTATGAGTAATGATTTAACTAACAGATAAGAAACATAATTGCTCTATTTTGTTTTATGACGCAGTCTCATTCTGTAGACCAGGTTGGTCTCAAACTCAAGATCCTCCTGCCTCAACCTCCCAAAACAGCTGTGTACCCCCACACATAGTTGGAAACATATTCTTTTTTCTAAGTTTTTAAGAAATTTTATTTTTATCTGTATGTATACCATGTGTGTACAGTGCCCATGAAAGCCAGAAGAAGGCACCAGATTCCCTGTAGCTAGAGTTACAAGTGATTGTGTGGTGCTGGAAACTGAACCCTGCTCCTCTGCAAGAATAGCCAGTGCTCTTAACTGCTGAGCCATCTCTCAAACCCCTAGGAACATAACCTTTTATATGTTTTTTAAGATTTCATTTATTTTAATTTTATGTGTGTGTCTGTGTGTGTTGCCTGCATGTAAGTGCACCATGTGTGTGCCTGGAGCCCATGAGGCCAGAAGAAGCATGGGATTACAGATAGGTGTTAGCCACCATGTGGGTGCTGGGAACTGAACCCAGTGCTCTTGACTGCTGAGCCATCACTCTTGTCCATATATACATACATATACACATACATATGTATATATACATTAATACATACATATATGTGATGTATTAATGTAGGAAGAAGCACAGGGTTGGGAGTAAGGGCCTGGGTTTGGCATTAGTTTAACTTGCTTTGGTAAATGGTTTCACCTCTGGTGGCCTGTGTGAACTCACCTACCATTCCCAGGCTTCCAGGCATTCTATTCCATGACCCTTCAGAAGCCACCACGCTGGCCCTGCTTCCATCCCACAGGCCTGATTCAGGTGCACACTAGCCTCGTCCCCAGCCCTGTGGCCAGTGCCTCTCCATTCCACAGTGTCTCGGCCCCTCCGCCCTCCAGACAAAGCCAGCCCAAGCCCACCCACCCCTGCCTCCCCACCCTCACTCTCAGCCCACCTCACCCGTCTCCCATGTCTGTTCATTCATGAGCACCCAGTACAGAGGTCTAAGCTTTGCTTCCTATGGATGTTCCTTGATGCATTGTGTACTGCCATGTCAGAGTCTCTACAAACTGCCTAAAAGTCTTCAAGCGACTCTTAGAAGAAGGGAATCTAAAAGTGCTTGTGGTGGCACACTCTCGTCATCCCAGCACTCAGAAAGAGGATTGGGAGTTTCAAGCCAGCCTCAGCTACATGTGAGCTTAATTCACAAAGAAAGGAGAGAAAAATCAAAAAGGAAGGAAGAGTAAAAAAGGAAGAAGAAATAAAGGAGGGGGAGAGGAGGAGCAGCAGGGGGAGGAGGAGAAGAGGAGAAGGTACAGAAGGAGCAGGAAGAAGGGCAGGGGAGGAGGAGCAGGAGGAGAAGGAGGAGCAGGAGGAGCAGGAGGAGGAGGAGGAGCAGGAGGAGGAGGAGCAGGAGAAGGAGAAGCAGGAGGGTGATCAGGAAGAGGAGGAGGAGCAGGAGGAGCAGAGGAGGAGGAGCAGAGGAAGAGGAGCGGGAGGGTGATCAGGAGGAAGAGGAGGAGCACGAGGAGGAATGGGGGGAGGAGGAGGAGGAGGAGGAGAAGGAGGAACAGAGGAGGAGGATCGGGAGGGTGATCAGGAGGAAGAAGAGGAGCAGGAGGAGGAGCAGAGGAGGAGGAGCAGGAGGAGGAGCAGGAGGGTGATCAGGAGGAAGAGGAGGAGCAGGAGGAGGAACGGGGGAGGAGGAGGAGGAGGAGGAGGAGGAGCAGAGGAGGAGGAGCTGGAGGAGGAGGAGCAGAGGAGGAAGAGCTGGAGGAGGAGGAGCAGGAGGAGGAGCAGAGGAGGAGGAGCAGAGGAGGAGGAGCAGAGGAGGAGGAGCAGGAGAAGGAGAAGCAGGAGGGTGATCAGGAAGAGGAGAAGGAGCAGGAGGAGCAGAGGAGGAGGAGCGGGAGGGTGATCAGGAGGAAGAGGAGGAGCAGGAGGAGGAGCAGAGGAGGAGGAGCAGGAGGGTGACCAGGAAGAGGAGGAGGAGCAGGAGGAGGAGCCTGAGGAGGAAGAGAAAATGGAAACAGAAGGCGAGCTCTGGGAAGTGAAGTAAGTGAGAAACAGAGAGGCTGAGGCAGCAGAAGCCCAGCAGTGGATGGGAAGGGAGGGTTCTCTGCCAGGTCCCCAGAGAAGGTTGAGTTTCCTTGTGATCTCATGGATCCATTCTTTTCTGCTCCCCAGTTATCACTGATCCACACCTTTCCATCAGCCTAGGGTCCTCAGCTGCCCAGTCAGAAAGTGAGGCATGGTCCTCACTTCTGTTCCCCAATGGGCCCATCACCAAGTCCCATGAGTTCTGACTAGCATAACCTGTCTCCATCACTGTCACCATGCTATCTGAAGGCCTCCCTGCTCTACATCAGCCTCCCACATCAATTCTGAGGGAGAGGATATAGTGCTGGTCTTCAAACGAAAGTCGCACCCTATCACTGTTCTTTCAAGGCCTCCCACTGCTGGAGAGTAATCCCTTCCACAGCCAGCAAGATCCTGACCTTCCTTTCACATCCGGACCCTTTCCTATCCTGTTCCCCGGACTTACCCAACATTCCCCAGGCATTCTGGTCTCAGGGCCTCAGTACCTGGGGTTGCCTCTTCCCAGCTGCAGCCCCTCCTGTTCATCCTTCAGGTCTGGCTAATATCACTTCCTCCCAGGCTGCCTGTTACCACCTCCTTCCTGGTGGCACCCTACCTGGGGATTCCCTGGATCCACCTTGTTTTCACGTTTTCTTCTCACCAGATCAAAGTTCCACAAAGAGAGTGACCAGGCCTATTCATCAGCATCAATCACATAATAGGAACTCAGTATAGATTTCTGAATATAGGGCTGGAGAGATAGCTCAGCAGTTAACGGCACTGACTGCTCTGGCAGAGAACCCAGGTTTGAATCCCAGCACCCAGACAGCAGCTAACAACTGTCTGTAACTTCAGTTCCAGGGGATCTGACGCCCTCTTCTGACCTCCACAGGCATTGCACGACATGGATGCACTTACATCCATGCAGACAATACACTCACACACATAAAATAATAAATATTTTTTAAAAGATTTCTGAACAAATGTATTTGTTTGAGATAGGATTTCATGTATCCTAGGCTAGTCTCAAACTCGCTAGGTAGCCAGGGATGACCTGAGCTTTCTTCTGCCTCCACTCCCACAGGTATGTAACACCACTAGTCAAAAGCATTAGGAATCCGACACCAGAGAGGTGGCTGCTGCCCTCCACAGTTCCTCTCTCTCCAGGACATCTGCCTGCTGAAGTCTTCCCAGAGGATGGGAAGCGCACCTGGGGTGGTTGGGCAGTGCCTGGCTCGGGGATGATGGCAGAGACAAGACGATGTATCTGTGCTGACCACAGGAGAGGTAGCACACAGCCCCCCCCCTCCAAAATGCAGTCTTGATTTCCCCCTTTCACTCTTCCAGTGCCCTCCACTGAGCTGTGCACCACAGGCATGCCAGGCCTTTATTCTTGAGTGGGGTAGACATGCTCGTTCAGGAACAGCTAGTACCTGGTAGCCAGCTCCGGGTAGGAACTGAAGACAGTGCACCGGGTTGACTCAGGCAGCCAGCGGAAGGAAAGGGGGGCGGGGGCAAAAATGAGAAAGAAGAAAGTTGAGGACCATGCAAACAGAGAAGCCAAAGAGATGAGATTCGCACACGCTGCTCAAGATATCTGAGGCTTTGAGCCTGGAGTGCTTGGTGGTAAAGGCTTACCTAAAACACACCAGTGTGGAGGGACTGGAAGCGGTAGAGCACTTGCCTAGAACCCACCAGTGCTGAGGAGCTGGGGGCATGGCTCAGCAGTAGAGCACTTGTCTAAAATGTGGGGGACCCAGCATTCCATCTCCAGCATGCACACACACCACACCACAAGAGATTTCTGACATTTCCATGAACGCAGAGAGGAAAGGAGGCAGATGAACAGCTTGAAGGCAGCGAGTGCACATAGCTCCAAGTTCTGTACTTCTCCCTCCGTTCCCGCTGGCCATCCGTTCAACCCCAGGTGTGGCAGGTCCTCTGATTGCTCTACTGGAGACAGTAACACAAGAGGCTGAAACCTGGGGATCCTGGGGAGACTTTTCTTGCTGAGCCTCCATTCATTTGAAAATCCTCAGGGTGTTCAGCCTGCCAGTCCATTAGTGAGTGGTGATGGACAGACAAGGCAAGGGCACTCACAAAGGACCACAGCAAATCTCCCTGGAGGATAAAAGTCCTCACCCCCTACAGAAAAGGCTAACATTCATCATCTCCCATTTGAGCACTTCCATATACAGTATGTATCGAAGCCATACGGTCTTCTATGTGGAACTGAACAGAATTTTACAATATGGAAATGACTCCAAAGAATAGAAGTTTGTTTAGGTAAGGGTTGGTTGGCTACAAAGGGGCAGGGCTGGGGAATGACCCTGGGTATCTGGACCTCAAGCCTACCCTGAGGAGGCACACTGTGGATAAGTACCCAGACCAGGGGCTGACAAAAAGCTTTTGAGATTCAGCGCAAGGGGGTGGAGGTGTCGATGTTCTAACATGTGAGACCCCCTAAGTCATCTTTTCTGTTCTGATACACTAAAGGCAAAGAAAGAAAAGGAAATGCCCTGGGGCAAGGCACTGAGACACCCCCCTCCCCAAGTGTACAGGCAAGACAACCTATTCTTTAAGGCAGCTGTCAGTCATTTGCTCGCCACCTCTCTGAGACTTCCTCTAAGAAATGTGGACAGCGCTGGTTCCTGCAAACAGAGAAGGCAGAAAGGAACATATTCCCCCTGAGAAATGCTTAACATGTTCCCACTACAAGCTGGTGACATTTGTCCCCAGAGCCCTGAGATCCTGGGTCCTTCGGCCCGCCCCCTGCACACCCCATACATTTGTTTATAAGGAGCTGTGGTGCGCTCTTGATTGCACAACATTGCAGCCTGCTGCTGGGGTCTGCTGTTGACATTTCAGCATTGCTGGCTTTTGTCAATTGTGGCAGCCTAAGAAATTCTATCTTAAGGGCTGCTCTTTATTAAATTTGCAAGATGCAAAACTGTGACTGACAAATGGTCTCTTTCCTTTTGCAAATGCAGAAATAACGGTCAGCAACTCTGAGGTAATTAAAATGGGCCCTACATTTGGACAAAAAGGTAATCGCAGAAGAGTTTTACAAAGGCTGGGATATCCAACATTTGGCTGAAAGAAATATTTTCTGGCTATTTCTCAACAGTTATCACCACACAGATCTTCTTGGTGGGGTGGGGGGAGTGGGATCAGGGTGGGGGGAGGGAGGCAGCAAGCTGGGAAGAGCGTTTACAGCAGCCTCCTTGTTCTAGATTTTACCAAACTTTGTCACAGAAGCTTCTATGCAACTCTTTTATTTTCTATTGGTGACATAATTCCTATTTTTCCCCCAGCCATTATATATGATAAATAAAACAATGCTCTGAAAACACTGCGATCTCTCATCAATGTCACTGTGAAAAGGGCCCAGATAAATGAGTCCTGGAATCACAGGCAGATGACATGGCCGGCCATGTATCATCTTCTATGTATTGAACGTAGTCTTTGTAAAGATAGAACGGTAATAAAGAGTGGTATTGTGCGCTCTGAAAGGCTGTGTGGGTCTGTGCATGACTAATCTGTCCTTCTGCATTATTTTATTCAATCTTCTCTGACTTTATGCCTTTGACATTTTTGCTACACTCAGTAAATTTGAGTGAATAGGCAATTTTAAAGAATTTTTATAGGGCTTCAGAGAAGTCATATGCAGACTGTATCTTTGTTCAAATTTAACAGTTTAAATATTTCCTTTGTCTAGGGTACAGAGTAATCTTGAGACCAAAAAAAAAAAAAAAAAAAAAAAAAA
>NW_008329696.1:1185231-1199982 GCF_000622305.1 Nannospalax galili
TTAAGATTTTAACAGTGTTTCCTGAAACAGTTCAATTATTTAAAGGAAAAAAAAATACATACAGTAAGCTCATAATCCTGGTGCTGCCCAACTTATTTTTTAAATAATTTTACCATTATTATAAACAGAAGACTAAGCCATTTTGAAGATTAAGACTTTTCTTCTACCTCCAGAATCCAGAGATACAAGATGCAATGAAAGGGGCAATTTTTAATCAGAGATCAGAAGGGCCTCACTGGAGCATCACCCACTTCCTCCACTTCTGTGGCCAGAGTGGCTGTCTGTCAGCAAACAGACAAGGTCTTTAGTTTGCTGTGTATCATGTTATTATCTAACCTACAACATTAGTTTGTCTAGGCCCTCCAGTTTATTAAAGAACTTATCCTTGGGCCAGGAGTGGTAGCACATGCCTTTAGTCCCAGCACTCGGGAGGCAGAGGCAGGCAGATCTCTGTGAGTTCGAGGCCAGCCTGGTCCACATAGTGAGTTCCAGGCCAGTTGGGGCTACAGGGAGATCCTATCTCAAAAATACAAAAAAAAGACCAAAAAAAAAAAAAGAATTTATCCTAGAGATATGCAATATGAAAATGAAAAAGTCTTTCCTTGACTAGTTTGTGCAAAAAGTCTCCCTTCTGAAGTTGACTTCAGGAGACTGACTTCCTCCTGTTTAGGATGTTTAATGGTTTGGAAAAAAACTGGGATTATGTGATAAAACTGTTTGGGCTAGCAGGTGCTAAGCTCATAGTTCTAGCTTATAAATATTTTTATAAAAGATTATTAAACTATTTAAAGTGAACCTAAACTTCAGATGACCCTTTTCTGATGGATTCATATAGCTAATTACATTTTACAGTATCTCTATCAAAAACATAGCCCATAGATTTCATTTTTAGTGAATCCCTCCACAAGCCCGCGTCTAGGAGAGTGACTGGAAACTTATGTTCAGTCCCATAAAGGTACATTTTAGAACTAGACCACAGGATGCCCTCCACTGGCATTCAGGGGCACTTTGAACAACTTATGAACAGCAGGCTTTCCCTGTCCAGGGTGGCCACACCTGAGGGTCCACATGCTGAGCAGAGTCAGATCAGTGGTGAGAGGAGACTGTCCTCCAGGCATCCCAGGAAATCAAAGGACCCAGAGCTCTTTGCCCTGGACTCTCACAGCACCAGAATCAAGCTGGCCCCATGCATCCTTCCTGTTTCTGATGCCTGACAGCAAGTCCCCTACCACAAGGACTAGCAAGAAGAGGAGGAGTACATATGCACACCAGTCATGCCAGGGAGCTCAGCTGAGGTCAGTGAGGGAGGGTTGTGAGGGGCCAGAGCTGGCTCCTTTACCATCTCTTTCTGGCAGGCCAGCATGGCCTTTAAGCAGCTCCAACATCTACCCCTGGCTCACACATGAGGAAACTATCAGTCATAACCAGTGCTAGTGGTGGCCCAACCATGAAGACTGACTAGGAGACAGCTTACATCTCTCTGAGAACCGAGGTAATAAATAGATCCCACATGCACATGCAGGACGGAGTATTTCTGTAGCGACCTAGCACAGAACAAGATCTGGACTGTCATGTCTGTTTGTGACTTCTGCCTTCTAAATGGATAAACACTTCATATCCCCACATAAGACTGAAGCCTGAATCCCTATCTTTCTTCAGAGCAGACACAAACAAATGCTACTTTTTATCACCGCACAGCACTTGATGTAAGTTCATTAAAATGAAAGATTAGAGAGCCCCGAATGTAGGATGCTGTGATTCATACACAGAGCTGGATAACAGATGCGGTGTCTATTATTTTCCTACCACGTACAGGACCATGCCTGCTCCCGTAGGAAGTTCCCTTCCTCTTTAGGATCCATTTTCACAAGATGAATAAGCCACATGTACCTCCATGATTAGCTATGACAGCTGCCCATTGATTTATTTGACTCAAAACCTAAGGAGAGATCTAGTTTCAGGTCTGTCTCTGTACATTTTCCTGACATAATCAAACTTTAAAAGTGGAATGACCCCAGGTCTCTAAAATAATGGAAAACGAAAGGATTCTGAGACTTTGAGAGATCATACCCCTTTGCCAAGCAGGATGGAGGATCTGTGTTTTCAGAACTCTGGTCCTTAGTAGGGGAGCACAGGAGGAGAGGCCCTCTCACTGGCATGCTTTTTAAGCCCAGCCTGAGCTCTCTATGCTTGAGAGCATCTTATGATGCTGTAACTAACCTCAAACCTGGAGCAGCAGGGGGAGTGGGGGGGACGACCTCAGAATACAGCAATGTCATGCTTTGCACACACTCTCAGCAACAGCATGAATGAGGGGGGAAATTGGTTGCCTAGGAAACATTCTAGTCCTGGTAATTATTACTGTAACCGACTGCACACCCCACCTATAACAGAAACGAATAATAATCTATCATTGCTGACTGGCAGCTTTCTGTCTGGGCGTCTGCTCACCACTGCTCCCTACTGGCGTGCAGAAACAGCAGCACCCAACAGCGGGGCAGGGCAGAGAAAAGCCAGGAGCAGAAAAAAAGTGCCTTGAAAGAGATCTTCCCCATCTTCCTCCACCAGGTTCTGAATATAGTTCAAGCAAATTGCTGCTCGATCAATAGAGCAAAAATGAAAAGTGCTTTGTATTCGTCCACACAATGGGGTCGAACAATCTAATGGAAGTTGGTCATCTCAATTAAAAGCAATTTCATATTGTGACAGGAGCTAGACCAAAAAAAGGTACTTAATAAGGTTAACAGAAGCTAAATAACAGCATATATCTTAATGACCCCAAATATACGACTCACAAGCTATTTAATAGTATAGAATTTGATACTAAGCAAAACCGCTATAAATAAAATCCTATCTGGTAGTTTTGATCAATTAAACTACATAATTAACAAAGATGGTCCATTCATCTTAGGTTGTCTAATTTGCAGTACAGTGTTAAAGTACCTCTACTGGAAGACTAGTTTGTTTAGAAATTAGAACATTCATAGTGATTTACTGGATTTGATTTAAAAGACACAGCAGGAGTTGGCAAAATTCACATATCATGGGGTTAATGTGGGTTAGAATGTAGCTATTTGTAATACAAAAATATTGCATACCAAATACACACATCTGATTTCTTTTAATCCTAGTTCATCTTCTTTGCAGAGGGCGTTAGTCTGCCAAGAGAAAAAGGAAAAAAAAAATTTAAGCAGCTGCATTCACCAGTATGAGACACAGAAGTCTGCCATTTTCAATTTCCAGGGCAAGTGACTGCTGAGTGGGAAAGGACTCCCACGCCAGGATGGAAAAGGTGTTCCCTGGCGGACAGCTGCCTCAGCTCCAGGACCCACAGGGTCTGTCTGGTCGGGAGGCATCACCATCATGTTGTGAGTTCTTACGGTCCAAGTAGAAGGTTACAGATCTCAGTGAGTGCCACAAAGATGGAAGGTAGGAGAGAGTGGGGCGCAGTTCTTCCATGGGGCCGTCCACACACAATCCCCCAGAACCCCAAGTCCCTCAGTGTTTCTGAGATCTGTTGGCACAAAAGATGGTTCTGTGAACACTTATGGAATTTTCTATCCCCAGTCCTAAGTAGCTGATTTCACTGTAAGACACAAAATGATTTATCAAAAATATTTTAGTCTTAAAACCAACCTAACATATTAGTGGTTGTAAGGTTTTCTAATGTGTTTTCTACTTAATTCCTGGCACAACTGAATTGCCAACTACCTTGCTTCTCAGAGATGACAGATTTCCAGAATTTTCCCCAGTTCTTCAGAGGTTTTCACTGTTTCAACTTCCTTCCAGTTTCTCTCACTCAAGGACCTACCAGACATCAGTCTGAAGATGCACCAACCACTTACAAGTGTGAAGACAGGGAAACACAGAGCACAAGATTCCAGGCCCTACAGAAAGCATACGCAAGCCAAAGTGGGCTCCACATTTTTTAACACATCTAAGTTTCCAGCAAGTATTTGCAAATTTTGCCTTCCTGAAGAGGTTGAGTGGTGCTCCTTGGCTCTGCCTCAATTAACTCCTAACAAGAGCTCCTTGAAAGATTTCCAGCGACTGGAGAGAATGAAAGTTACTTTTATCGTCTGTGGCTACAAGTAGATCCAGCCTGCACACACTGCAAATAGCAAAGGCTTTCCTCGGAACCCAAATTATGTCTCACTATCATTTCCACTGGTGGCGCCATCCATCTCTGTGGATAAAGTTCAGTACCAAGCCACCACTGACACCGGTTCTCGCCTTCTCTCCCTCTAGCTGCCAGACCCCAATGGACATGGAAATCACATCTTGGATCCTAAAAGAGTATTTCAGTCTCCAAAAATAGATGTTACTGACAACAGATGAAACTTTATCACATGAACACAGAACCATTATATAGGTTACAAATCTACTAGGTCTATGTCTAATACCAGGATGTTTTCATCTTGAAACTCCTGAAGTGTCAACCCACAGGAATGCCCGGTGCAGTATCGGACGGGCAGTAGTTGAGGATTCTCCATCTCACAGAATACCATGGCTCCGAGTTCCAACGCTCACTACCTATCTCTGTGAGCACTTTTGGCATCTCCTGTGACCTGCTCACTGGATGTACCTTGCCAATTCAGAAAAACTATTTGTTGCTAAAACTCCTTCCCTGGGAGATGTAAACAATAGCCACCCGCTCCTCCCATGTCCTGAAGACAAACTGAGGTACATGCCACCAAAGTGCACTCTGGGAAACCAATCAATCTATAGGGCGTACTTACAGGAATGTGGGTGCTCTCCCAAGGCTGCGCCAGAAAGTCTTCACCCAGCATGGATGATGGTTTCCCCATAGCCATATAGACGGAGCCCCTCCCTTAGTTTTCCCCAGTCTCTCTAGCTCTTCCCTGAGCCCTTCCCAGAGACCAGCAGCTATTAGAACCAAATTGCAGGCAGGTGTGACTGATACTCAGATGAGGAGGGCCTTGGGTCTGACTTGGAGGACTGTACAACACTACTTGAAGTTAGCCTGTGACTCTCCTAAGGGAAAATGCCCAAGCATACCACACACAGGGTGCAATGTCTTCCCTCCTTAGGAAAATGTCAAAGGATGCTGGGTAAAATATATAACAAAGATCTTGCACTGCCGATAGCTTTAGTGTCAACTTGACACACCTGGGTTGAGGGAGCCTCAATTGGGGAATTGCCTTCATTGGACTGGCCTGTAGCCATGTCCATGGGTCACCTGCTTGAAGAGTGATGTGGGAGGACCCAGCCCACTGTGGGTGGTGCCACCCCTGGGCAGGTGGGCCTGTGTTGCAAAAGAAAGCAGGCTGAGCAGGGACCAGAGGAGCAAGCCAGTAAGCAGAGTTCCTCCATGGCCTGTGCTCCAGCTCCTGCCTCCAGGTTCCTGCCCTGAGTTCCTACCTTGGGCTCCCTGATGAACTGTGACCTGGGAGATGTAAGACAAACTGTTTCCTCCCCAAGTTGGTAGTGGTCAGAGTATTTTGTCACAGCAATGAAGAACAAACTAGGACAGATCTTCTCAAGATAATTGTAAGAAGATTATAGAGATTTCCAGTAGCAAATAAATAAATGGGGGGGGGGGCTGGCTTTAGAGCTTTATCCTGATCCATGACAAGGAAGTTCATGTCTTAAAAGCTGTGGGAGTGAGAGGCAAACCCTCGGCTCAGGTAATGGGTTACAACTAAGATCACAGGTGAAGATGGGGCTGGCGGAAGGCTACCAGCATGGATGGCTACATCAGGAGGGATTTTTCCCACTATCAAAACAACAAGGGACACTGCTTTCATCTTCTTGAATTCTAAGTAGGACAGGCTGGAGTAGCTTCGCCTGGGAACGTGTAGCTGTGGGCCAGCCCTCATCTGTGCCACATGTGAGCCACAGCCGCCCATGGAACTAAGATGCTCTAAGCAATGAGCTCAACCTCAAGGTGCGGCCGGAAACTCTTGATTGCACTGGTGAGACAGTGAAGGCTGCTCTTCCGCCATCGGTGTGATACCGTGTTTTCTGACACTAAGTCTAGAGCTAGTGCGGGATTTGAGGTTCCACAGGAAGCACATGAGATGAGTCCTATAACCACACTGGCTTTCTCGAGAGACACGGGGACCACAGGACAGGGAGAAGGAATCCAAGCAAAGTAAGCCAGGCCTTACAGAGGAGAAACTAATCTGATGCCAATTTACCAAAGTGATCAGGATTCAACATCTTGATACAGCCTGCGATGGTTTGAAACTCACAGGTCCCCACAGGTTCACATGTCTCACACTTGGTCCCCAGCTGGTGGCTGTGTTTTAGGGTCACTGGAGGTTGAACACGGAGAGTCACAGGTGGACCCAGCTCCTCACACTAAGTTCTCTCTGCTTGCAAGTCCAACGAAATGTGAGGGTTCCAAGGTGCTCTCCTCTGAGTGAATTCTGCCAAGGCTTTCCAGTAACATAGACTGCAAGTCAAAAATCAGTCCTTCCTCCCTTAAAACCAGGCCTTTGATCATATCAACAAGGAAAGCTAGTATGGACACCTCACCTCTGTAATTTCTCCTAAAGTCATAACCCCACAGTACTCAGGGACAAACCAAAATTGAAAGATATTCTATAAAATTACCAGGCCAACATATAAAGGTCTTGAAAATCCAAGAAACTGAGATACTGTCACAGACAGGATGGGGGAAGGAGATATGACCACTAAATGTAGGTATCCTCTAACGCTGTAGGTATTTGCCACTATTATGCCACACTAATTGCTTAGATTTGGCAAAGGAACCTCACAGGATATTAACCTGAAGGTTGATATATAAGGAACACAGTCACACTGAGATTGGGTAAGGGTATATGAGAATTCTGTCTCTGGAATTTTCCTATAAAGCAAGCTAATTCCAGAATAAAAAGATTAAGACAGCACCCATGTCAAACCTCTGCTTCCCAAGGCTCTGGGATCATTTTAGAAGACTGGGCAGAAAGGGTGTAAGAGCCAGAGGTGGTGGATAACCACTAGGAAACAGACAACTGGTCAGTCACTCATAGGAATTCACAGCAGTGGTGATACCATGGACAAGTCCCACCTAAACTCAAGCCAGACAGAATCCCTGCATAGACGTGGGGAAGTAGGTAGGAAACCCCAACCCTACCTGAGGAACTATTGGCAACTGATGACTGCTGGGAGGGGGAGAATCAGTCTAATTTAAGGGTAAGACTCTTAATAAGTTGACCAGGCTCCAGTGGATGAACTCCACACCAAAGGGCATTTTGGGACATAAACCTTATTCTAGAGGTGTGTGTGTGTGTGTGTGTGTGTGTGTGTGTGTGTGTGTGTGTAGACGCTCAGCCTAGCAGAAGCCACCGCCTCGCTCTTCCCCTCCCCCCTCCGCCCTTTGATCGCCCACCCACGGAAGAGGTTTCTAAAAATAGCTTGGAGTCTCAAGGCCGCGCTCCGGTAAAGTGTTGGGCCAGCGGGCACGTCATGGAAAAATTTCAATAACCATTTTCTTAAAGATTAAGACAATTCTAGCTGGATGTGATGGCTCATACTTCTAATCCCAGCTGCTAGCAGGCTGAGACAGGAGGATTGAAAGTTCAAGGCCAGCCTGGGTTACACAGTGAGAACTTGTCTCAAAAAATCAATAAATTCTAGCACAAAATAAAAGATTACTAAATACAAGAATAAGCAAAAATTGTGACCTATAGCCATGAGGAAAATCAGTGCAAATAGATGCAAAAATTATAGAAATAGAGGATTTTAAAAGAGCTGTTATAAATATACTTAAATTTTTAAAGAAAATTGTTAGCATAATGAAGTGTGAAATAAATTTCCTTTAAAAAATAAGTAGGACTTAACTCCTCTATAAATACTCCCCACCCTATGTATGCTCTGTTAAAAAAAAAAAGATAGGTGTTTGGATAGATAGATGAGAGGGTTCTGACTAAACTGCAAGTGGATGGACTTGTACTGGAGAATGTCTGGGGATACTGACTGGACACAGTGGGCTTTAACACCTAGGACAGAATATATGAGTTCCAGTATATGGGGGCTATGGGAGGGTTCCAGTGGAGACAGGGCTATAAATATGATTCAGGTTGTTTGAGATATTTTGTATGAAATGCAACAAAATTTAATAAAAAACAAATTTTAAAAAATAGTAAGTAGGGCTGGAGAGATGGTTCAGTGGTTAAGAGACACTGGCTGCTCTTTCAGAGGACTGGGGTTCTATTCCCAGCATCCACATGGCAGCTCAGTCACCTGTGACTCCAGCTCCAGGGGAATCCAACGCCTTCTTCTGGCCTCCTCAGGCATTGCACTCACATGCACATATCTACTCCCCTCCCCACATATACACATAATTAAAATATATAAAATTTTAAAATAATAAATGGAAATCCTAGAAGCAAAAACAAATACACATAAAATAAAATTTACTGGATGTGATCAAAAGCAAATCAAATATTGGATAAGAAAAGTCAATAAACTTTATGAGGATATGGCAATAAAAATGATCAAAAATGGAACACAGAAGGCCTAGGAGGCTCCAGACCCACAGTGAGGTCACATCAGGAGACTCTAGTCCAGCCTCTCACCCACCATAGTCCCCATGCAGAGCAGGGACCAGACCGTCTCAGCCATCCCACCGCTGAATGAGAAATCAACAGCAAGCCTCTCACACGGCGGGGGGGCTCCAGGTATCTCCATGAACTCCTGTAAAACAAACATGGATGGAGACCTGAATTGCTGTTTTTGCTCGTTAGTTTGTATGTATGTTTTGGTTGCATACATACTTAAATACAGACATCCTCTGCTCTAAAAAAAAAAAAAAAAATCGATAAACAACCTCCAACCAGAACCCCAGTACTGCTGGCTCTGAGCCATAAAAGCACCACAAATGTAGTAACAATAGGGTCTCCTACAACTGGGGAAAACCAGGAGGGCCCATAAATAAGGGGGAGGGGCCCCAGCATCTCCCCTCCACCCCAAGAGCTGCAAGAAAAGTGAAGATGTCCTTCTAGGAGAGCTCACAGAAAACTTAACCAAGCAGAAGAGGAAAACGAGGGTGGCAGGGAGCAAAACCCATCCCAGCAGATGCACAGGCACAGTAAAGAAAGAGAAAGAACATGGACACGGGCTCTCCTCATCCAGCCTCAACTTCCCAACTCCTCTATGGCAGAAACCAGAACCACCAAGAGAGCAGAAATGTCTGAGAAAGAATTCAGAGTCCGTCTTTGAAAAAGAATTAATGACCACAGAGAAGACTCAAACAAACAGATGCACAAAGTAGGAAAATAAAACAGAAAGTTGGAGGTGAAAGTCTAAAATACGGAAGGGAAATTCAGCTAAGAGGTAGAAACACGGAAAAGAAGCAAACAGAAATACTGGAAATGAAGGCTATAGTCAATCAAATAAAAACCCCATCAGAAAGTCTCATCAAAGACAAGACCGTGCAGAAGAACAGACTTCAGGGATGGGGAATAAAGACAATAACACACTCAGACATATGTAAAGAAAAAAAATGAACATGACCAACACTTCCAAGAAGACTGTGGTACGCTAAAGAATCCTAACTTAAGAATCCATGGGGAGCTGAGATAAAATCAAATAGACGAAGTCATGAAATCATAGCAGAAAACTTCCTAAACTTAGCGGGAGACATCAACACTCAAACACAAGGAGCATTTAGAACCCCAAACAGGCATGATCAGAGAAGAATGTTTCCGTGACATATCAGTGTCAAGATGTTAAAACACAGAGTAAAGAAATTAACACTGAGGACTGTGTGACGAAATCACCAGCGCATACACAAAGCCACAAATAGTAGACTAACTTCAGATCTTTTATCAGCAACCCCAAGGCCAGAAAACATGGATCAATACATTTCAAGCCTTTAAAGTAAATAACTGCCAACCGCCCAGCAAAGCTATCTTCCAAAATTAATAGAGAAATGATATCTCAAGACAAACACACCAATCCTGCATTTCAGAAAATATTTAAAATAACCCTAGAAAAGGAGAAAAGGATCACTCATCCAGAGAAGAGCTGGAAAAGAATCACTCGTGTCCAACAGAGCAAATGGGCAAACCCCCAAAACTAAAGGAGGAGAACAAACTATCAGTGACCTGGCCAACCAGAATGCCATCTAACAAAACCATAGGAAATAAATACCTCTCAATAATAACCTAAATGTAACTAGCCTCAACTCACCAATATGAAGACACAGACAAACTTACTGGGCCAAAAGACAAGAACCAATTATCTGTTGTCTCCAAGAAACACACAGAACTAGCACGGAAGCCCCCAAACTAACTGTCAATGACTAGGAATCAACTCACCAAGCAAATGGGAGCCATAGACAAGCAGGTATAGCTACTCTTATTCTGATAAAGTACGTTCCAGCCCAAAACCTGCCAGAAGAGATAAAGAGGGCCACTATATATCAGTAAAGGGAACAATCCATCAAGAAGAATGAACACTTGTAAACATTTATGCAACAAATATTAGGGCTCCCAATTTCATAAACACCAAAAGACTTGACAGGTCACATAGCACCGGACACAGCAGTAGTGGAGGCTTCAGTACCCCTCCCTACTCACATGTTAAAGAGGTCTCTGCAATAGTTGATATTTCCAGCTTGGCAGGATCTAGAATCACTTAGGAGACAAACCTGTGGGCAAGCCTGTGAGGGATTATCTTGATGAGGTTAATGTGTTATGAAGACACATCCTAAAAGAGGCATTCCCTGGGCTTGGGTCCTGGACTGCATAAAAAGAGGAAAGCAAGCTGAGCACAAGCCCGCATCTTCCTGTCTGCTGTCGTTTCCTGCCTTAGTGGTGCCTGCCTTAGCGGGCTATCTACTTGAAGACTCAGGGGATGAGTAGGCGCCAAGTCAACGGGCAGACTTCGGGAGACTCGCTAGGCAGTTAGCAAGCAAGCTCTCATTTATTACATACGCATGGCTTTCTTATATACCCCTCACTCCTCCCCGCTTGGACCCGCAAGCCGAGTTCTTTAACAATCATTGGTGTGACAGTTGCATCATCAGTCTCCGGTCTAGGTGGCAGGTGTCAGTTTAACTGTCTGCAGAAATAAACCGCGGAAGGGTGGCAGGTATCCGGTTAGCCTGAATAATGGAAGTATTTACCAGCCCATTCCCCACACCTGTGCTTTCTGAGCGTGGACACAATGTGACCAGCTGCCTCAGATACCTGCCACCCTGCCTTCCCTGCCATGATCAACTGTTCCCTGGACCTGTGAGCCGAACTAAACCCTTCCTCCCTTAAGTTGCTTTTGTCAGGGGTTTTTGTTTTTGTTTTTGTTTTTGTTTGTCTTTTTGAAGCAGGGTCTCCCTGTAGCCCTGGCTGTCCTGGAGCTCACTATGTAGACCGGGCTAGCCTTGAACTCACAAAGATCTGGCTGCCTCTGCCTCCCAAGGGTATTTTGTCACAGCAACAGGAAAAGTAACTGAGACTGTTACCAAATTCAGCCCAAGAATATTAGAGCTAAACGATACCACAGATCAATTGGATTTAACAGATTTCTATATTCCATCTAATAGGGCATTATAATACATGCTTCTCATGGAACCGTCCCAAAATTGATCACATCATGGGCTACAAAGAAAGAGAGAGAGACAGAGACAGAGAGACAGAGAGACAGAGACAGAGAGAGAATATGAATATGAATTCCTTGTAGCCTGTCAGATTTCCATGGAATAAATATAGAAACTATTAGCAAGAGAAACTACACATATTTGGACACTGAAAAAAATACTCTTGGATGACTCACTGAAGAAATTAAGGAAGAACCGATTCCTAGAAACAATTGAAAAAGAGAACACAACTTACTAGATCCTCTGGGACACAGCTAAGACAGGCCCTAAGAAGAAAGTTTATAGGTGTAAGTGCTCCCATTAAAAACGCAGAGAAATCTTAGGGCTGAAGAGATGGCTCAGTGGTTAAGAACACTGGTTGTTCCTGCAGAAGACCCAGGTTCGAATCCCAGCACCTACATGGCAGCTAACAACTGTCTGTAACCCCAGTCCCAGGGGATCAGACAGACTCTTTTGACCTCAGCAGGTATTGCATGACAAGGATGCACTTACCTACATGCAGGTAATACATACTACACATAAAATAAAAATAATAAAATAATAAAAAAATCAGAGAAATCTCAAATGACCTAATGATGTGCCTTAAGGTTCTAGAAAAACAAGAAGCCATCCCCCAAGCCCAGTAGACAGCAAGAAATAAGACAAAGGCAAAAATTAATGAAATAGCAAACAATGCAGAGAATCAGTCAGAGTTGGTTCTTTGGAAAGGTTGACAAGATTGACAAACCCCTAGCCAAACTAATGAGAGAGAGAGAGAGAGAGAGAGAGAGAGAGAGAGAGAGAGACCCAAATTAATAAAATAAGAAACAAAAAATGGGTTTGTTACAATGATTTCAATGAAATTCAGAAAGTCATTAGAGGATACTTTGAAAATTTATGTTCCAAAAGCTGAAAAAAGGAAGAAATGGATAAATTTCTAAATTCACATGTCCTACCAAAATTAAAGCCAGAAGATATAAATAATTAAACAGATCCATTATAAGCAATGAGATTGAAGCTGCAATTACGTCTCCCCACAAAGAAAAGCCCAGGACCAGATGGAATCACTGCTGAGTTCTACTAAACTTGAAAGAGAATTATTTGCATTATATTTGTGCGCGCGCGCGTGTGTGTGTGTGTGTGTGTGTGTGTGTGTGTGTGTGTGTGTATGCATGCGTGCCATCATACACATGTGGAAGTCAGAGAACAACTTTAAGGAGTCACCTCTCTCCTTCTACCATGTGGGTCCCAGTGATGGAACTCAAGATCATCCGGCTCAGCAGCAAGCACTTTTACCCACTGAGCCAAATTGCCAGCCCTCTGTTGCACTTTTAAAATCTAATACACACTTTGCTCAGACTGCTCCACAAAAGAGAAAGGGAAGTCAGTATTATCCTGATATCAAAACCAAATGATGCCACACACAAAAAAAGACAATTTCATTGATGAACATAGCTGTAAAAATTCTCAACAAAATAGTTTCAAAATAAATCCAAGAACATATTTAAAACCATGCAGGCTTCATTACTAAGGAATGTAAGGTTATTTCAACATACAGAAATCAATAAATAATACACCATATAAATAACCAGAAGGACAGAAATCACATGATCGTCTCCAAGGATGTACAAAAGTCACCTGACAGAACTCATTTTCATGATAAAAGTCTGGAGAAATTAGGAATATATAGAACATACCTCAAAAGCATAAAGGAAATATATGACAAATGTATAGCCAACATTATACTAAATGGGGAAAAACTGAGACCATCCCCTCTAACATCTGGACTGAGACAAGGGGCCCCCTCCTTCCATTCTTATTTAATATGGTGCTTGAAGTCTTAGCTAGAGCAATAAGACAAGAGAAAGGTATAATGGGAAAAAGTAAGAAGTGAAATTATCCCTGTTCACAGAAGATGTAATTCAGTCTTTTAAAAGTCCTACAGACTTTTAACAAACACTTTCATCAAAGTTTTATGATACAAAATCAGCATACAAAAATCAGTAGTGGGGCTGGAGGGATGCTCAATGGTTAAGAGCACTGACTGCTCTTGCAGAGGACCTGGGTTTGATTCCCAGCACCCACATGGTGGCTACGAACCATCCTTAACTCCAGTTCCAGGGGAATCCAACACCCTTTTCTGACCTCCGTGGCATTGCACAACACAGATGTGCTCACATGCATGCAAGCAATACACTCATACACATAAAATAAAAATAATAAATAAAATATTTTTTTTAAATCAGTAGCTTTCGTGACCCAACGCAGGCCTCTCTCCAGGGTAAGTCCATCGCACCCTCCACACCTTGACTCCCCAAGCCTCATTCACCCTCCCATCTCCCCCACCAGTCTCTCCTAGTTTGGGTCCTGTCCCATTCCTTGTCTTGGGGCCCCAGACACCTGGGGAACTAATACTGCCTCCTGATCCTTTTCATCCAGACCAGCGGAGTGCCTTCTCTGGGCCCCAGGAGCACTGCTTCTGGGCCTGGCCCCAACCTCACCTCCCTCTGCTTCCTGGGCCTGCACCACCCACCAGCGTCTTTCCGGGACACTGGGGCTGACCTTTCGTCTTCCTGATCCTTTGCATCCAGAACAACCATCTCCTCAGTGCAGTCCCCAGGAGGCCTTGGGGCCTCTTCCCGCCCCATCTGCCTTTGCATTTCTGGGTGGCATGGCCACCAGCTGCTCTAGACCAGGGTCTTTCCTGGACCAAGCTCCCAGGCCAGTCCAACCCCAAATTCCTGAGGCCAAAATTGTTCCTGGAGGGATCCAGACCTTAGGAGAAAGCCTGAAAACATCTGACCCTCATCTGAATTGGGCCTTTGTGGGAACTCCTGAAGACAAAAGCAATCTGGCCACTCCAAAAGAGAGAACCGGAAGCTTAGACGAATCAGCTTTTCATGCCCCAAAAGTAAACCACAAAGACACATAAAGTTCACAAAAAGAAGCAGACCTAAACTTGAAGGCCTGAGTCTCACACAAGAATCAGAAACTACAAAAGAAATTCACATGTCAAAATCACAGAGAAAAAATAATAACATGAAAAACCAAAATAACATATCCCCACCAAATACCAATAGTCCTCTAAAGGAGTACAATGAGAACCCTCTAGAGATAATGTAGGACATGGAACTCAAAAGGACAATTATAAACAAGATAAAAGAATTCAGTGAATTTAAAGAACACATAAAAAAAGAAATCAAAGA
>NW_008329696.1:1201017-1201469 GCF_000622305.1 Nannospalax galili
CAATACTACAGGACTTTAAGACCCAGATTAATCCCAACTCGTTAATTGTAGGGGACTTAAATACCCCACTGTCCCCATTACATAGGTCAATAGGGCAGAGAGTTAACAGAGAGACATTTGAATTAAACAATACCAAATATTAAATGGACTTAACAGACATCTACCGAGTATTCCACCCAAGCACCAAAGGACATACATTCTAATCAGCACCCCATGGAACCGTCTCCAAAGTTGACCATATACTGGGTCACAAAACAAACCTCAATAAATATAAAAAGATTGAAATAATTTCATGCATTCCATAAGACATCTATGCAATAAAGCTTACAATCAACACTGGAAGAAGCCCTAATCACCACATGAACACATGGAGATTAAACAACACACTCCTGAATGATGGCTGGGTCAAAAGAGAAATTAAGAAATAAAAGTATTCCTGGAATTAAGTGAAA
>NW_008329696.1:1201757-1202629 GCF_000622305.1 Nannospalax galili
GAAGTTTGACAGACCACTAGGCCAGTTAACCAAAAGAAAGAAAGAGCACTTTCGAATCAACAAAATCAGAGATGAAAGTCAAAACATCACAACAGACACCAGAAAGATACAGAACATTATAAGGGAATACTTTAAAAACCTATATGCTACTAAATTTGAAAACCTAAAAGAAATGGGCAGATATCTAAAGGCATGGGAACCACCAAAACTAAACCAAGAAGAGATTAACAGCTTAAACAGACCCATACACAAAAAGAAATTGAAACAGTAATACAAAACCTCCTGACTGAAAAAAGCCCAGGACCAGATGGATTTACAGCAGAATTCTATCAGACATTTAACGAAGACCTGTATCCAATACTACATAATTTATTCAAAAAAATAGAAATGGAGGGAGAACTTCCAGATTCCTTCTATGAAGCCACCATCACTCTAATACCAAAGCCAGGTAAAGATACAACCAAAAAAGAAAACTATAGACCCATATCCTTAATGAACATAGATTAAAAAATTCTCAACAAGATACTTGCAACCCTCATACAGACACACATCAAAAAGATCATCCACCATGATCAAGTCAGCTTTATCCCAGAGATGCAGGCATGGTTCAATATATGGAAGTCAATAAACATCATAAATCATATAAATGGCTCAAAGACAAGAACCACATGGTCATCTCAATAGATGCAGAGAAGGCCTTTGACAAAATTCAACATGGATTTATGTTCAAAGTCCTAGGGGGAATTGGACTAGAGGGAACACACCTCAACATTATTAAAGCCATATATAACAAAGCCACAGCCAACATCATTCTAAATGGAGAAAAACTGGAAGAATTCCCATTGAAATCAGGAACCAGACAAGGCTGTCCA
>NW_008329696.1:1203362-1204060 GCF_000622305.1 Nannospalax galili
AAAGACAGCATCTTCAACAAATGGTGCTGGCAAAACTGGATCTCTACCTCTAGAAGAATGAAACTAGATCCTTATCTTTCACCTTGCACAAAAGTCAACTCCAAATGATCAAAGACCTCAACATGAATCTGGAAACCCTGAAACTATTAGAAGAAAATATTGGCAGTAACTTACATGATATAGGTGTAGGAAAGGATTTTCTAAATTAGACAGAAGTTGCTTAGGAATTATGGGCAGTAATTAACAAATGGGACCTCATTAAACTAAACAGCTGCTGTACGTCAAAGGAGGCAACCAAGGAAGCAAACAGAAAACCCACAGAATGGGAGAAAATCTTCACCAGTGACACATCTGACAGAGGTTTAATAACTAGACTATATTATGAACTCAAAAAACAGAACCAAGACAAGAAACAACCCAATTAAAAGATGGGCTAAGGAGCTGAACAGAGAGTTCTCAAAAGAAGTAAAGATCGCTATAAAACATCTTAAAAGATGTTCAACATCACTAATAATTAAGGAAATGCAAACTAAAACCACTTTAAGATTTTACCTTACCCCAGTCAGACTGGCTAAGATCAAGAGAACAAATGATACCAAATGTTGGAGATTTGTGGGGAAAGGGGAACACTCATCCACTGCTGGTGGGGCTGCAAACTGCTTCAACCCCTATGGAGAGCAGTGTGGAAAACTCTTTAA
>NW_008329696.1:1204166-1205735 GCF_000622305.1 Nannospalax galili
GATGCAACTATGGATGCAACTAGACAGTATTAAACTAAGTGAAGTAGACAGACTCAGAAAAAAAAATCAATGTACGTTCTCCCTCATATGTGGATCCTAGAACCAGACTCTGATAGTATGCAACAAGACATAACTACAGGAACCAGGATAATGGAAACAGGGAGGTAAAGGAAAAGAAAGAACCTGAAAGAGAAGAACAGTAGGAAACAGGCCTTAATAAGGGAGAGATGGATAAAAATTGGGTGAGTTAAGGGGAGGGGGGAGGAAAGGGTATACAAGGAACCTAGGGATTAAAGGGAAAGAAGGAGCTCAAGAGAGGTAGGACCATAGGAGAAGGGTATCAGTAAGGGAGAAAGGGGGGACATGGGGACACCTTAAGAGGGGAAAACCATGATGGAGGGGTAAGACAATGCGAGAGATAAACAATGCCTAGCTAGTTTTGAAAACCAGAGGGAACCATATTACTCCTACAACCTACTGACAAATTATACATAGCAGATCAAGAAATGTATGTCTAGGTAAGGTTTATCTGAGAACACCTGATTTATCTACATGACACACAGTAATTAAAAATATCAGACTGGTGGAACTAACCTTCTTGAATGTTTAACAGACATACTTTGAGGCCTATAATAATTTGGTCAGAGGGACATAAGGGACACATTTTTGTTCCTTGCCCTCCTAGGTCGACTAGTTCCAGGAAACTATAAGCATCTCTCAAAATGTCCTATAATAGTGATGGGTCACCTGTCCTCTTGATCAAGGAGGCCGAAGAGACCCCACCAGGTAGACTTGAACCAGTGTCCAGTCTATAAAGAGGAGGGTCAACACAGAGGAATCATTTCCTCCATGCTTCCAAGCAAAGCCAACCATGGTCAAGTAGGACCTTTGACTTATCTTCACATAGGCAGAACTGGTAAAAGGAAGGAGTCAGGGGCTCCTCCCAAGTCCATGTGACGCCTGAGGAACAGATCCTCAAACAACCTTAAGAGTAAAAATAATATATTTCTTGATCTGCTATGTATAATTTGTCAGTAGATTGTAGGAGTAATATGGTTCTCTCTGGTTTTCAAAATAATTTCATAACAGTCCATATGTATAGCTAAAGGCTACACAACAAGCAACAATGCCAAACAGGTGATACCTTCTTTGGAGTTGTTGGCCAGGGTGGCCAAAGGGATTCCCAGATAGTAACCCTGCATAGAACTGGGAAATTGAACAGCAGACCCCAATCTTATCCAAAGGAATATTGACAACTGATTACTGCTAGATGAGGAACATCTGACCCTCCTAAAACAAAGACCTCTAGATAGGCCGACTAGATTCACCAGAAGGGCAAGTAGTGGGGAATGGCTGGGGGTGCTGACAGCACAGCAGACAGTAGCAGGGATATCAGAGTATAAGGGCTCTAGTAGGGGGAGGGAGGCTATGGGGGGTGCTATCTGGGAAGTGAGTGTAAAAAATAATAATAATAGAGCCGGGTGTGGTGGCGCATACCTGTAGTCCCAGCACTTGGGAGGCAGAGGCAGGTGGTTTTCTGGGAGTTGGAGGCCAGCCTGGTCTACATAG
>NW_008329696.1:1205974-1217869 GCF_000622305.1 Nannospalax galili
TTTTAGTTTAACTAGCAATAATCAGATATATAGAGATTAGAGATGCATGTGTGAACATCTGAGTGTTAGTTGCATTAAAAATACAAAATGGGTTTTTCTGTATAAAACAGTATATTTTAATAATGAAATGGGGATATTTTTTAAAAGTTAAGACCTCATTTAATTTTATATCATATAGGGTTTATACTGAGTACAATATTGTATAACTGTATTAATTCAACTGTAAAACTAAAAAATTTACAGCCAATTTTGAAAGAGATGCATCTTAACTCTGGAAGTTGTTATTGAAGATGTCAATGCTGTTGTAATGAAATGCTTCTTCTAATTATATGGTTATTAAATAAATCATTTTTAAAAAATCAGTAGCCTTCATATAAACTTGCTGAGAAAATAAGAAAAGCATTCTGTTCACTATAGTTCTAAAGAAATAACGCACCTAGAGTAAATTTATCCAGGGAAGTGAAAGATCTCTACACCGAAAACTTGAAGACACTGAAAGAAGAAGATTCTATCTAGAGAGTGGAAAAATATCCCATGCTCTGGAAGAAGCCAGCGCGGTCGGCGTCCCGATTCCCTATTGGCAATTTGGGTCACCTCTTCAGAGGATGGTGACAAGAATAGGAGATACGAATTGGCTAGGCAGTTAGGGTAAAAAGACCCCAAAGAAATTTAGTCAGTTTCTTGGCTGAAACTCACAATGTCCTTGGGCCTCTTAGCAACATACTCTGTCCCAAAAGCCAAAAATGTTGAAGGTATTTGGTAGCTTGTATCTAATCCTTAAAAGATTTTAGGGTTACCTCTTCCAAGGGGGGAATGTTAGAGTAGCCAAGAGCCCCATAAAAATAAATTAATTAATTAATTAATTAAATAAATAAATAAATAAATAAATAAATAAATAAATAAATAGATAGAAGAAGAAAGAGTACATGAGTTATCTCGAAAAAGTGATGGGGAGATATGGGAGGAGTTGGAGGGGAGGGAGTGGGCATGGATTTGATCAAAACACCTTATATGCATGTATGAAATTCTCAACAAATTATTTATTTTAAAAAAATCCCATGCTCTTGGACTGCCAGAATAATGAGAAAATGGCCATAGTATCAAAAGTAACCTTCAGATTCAATGCAATGCCTATCAACATTCCAATGACATTTTTCATGGAAGTAGAAAAAGCAATCCAAATATTCACACGGCAGCACAAAGACCTGGATAGCCAAAGTGGTCCTCAGCAGAAAGAACATTGGTGGAGGAATCTCAGTGTTTGACCTCAAGTCATACTACAGATACGTAATGACAAAGGCAGCATGGTACTGGACAAAAACAGACCTGTCAGCCAATGGAACATAACAGAGGGAGGGACCCGCAGATAAACTCACACAGCTACAGCCACCTAACTTTTGACAAAGGTGCTAACAACATACCCTGGAAAAAACAGTCTATCCAACAAATGGTGCTGCCCAAACTGGATCTCCACCTGCAGAAGAATTAAATTAGATCCATATCTCTCACCCTGAACAAAAATCAATTCAAGTGGCTCAAAGGACCATACTTTAAAAACCTGAAGCACGCTGGGCGTGGTGGCACATGCTTTTGATCCTAGCACTTGTGAGGCAGAGGCAGGTGAGTCTCTGTGAGTTCGAAGCCAGCCTGCTCTATATAGTGAGTTCCAGGCCAGCTGGGGCTACAAGGAGACCCTGTCTCAAAAAGACCACCACCACCACCACCAAAAACAATAAGACCTGAAACCCTTAAACAGCAAGAGGAAAGCACTTCAAGATGTAGGTACAGGCAGAACTTTCTAAACAGGATGCTAGTAGCACAGGAACTATGAAGTGGGCACAGCAAAGGAAGCTATCATTAGAGCAAATCTTTGCTAGCTATACTCAGATAGGGGTTAGTATCTAGAATATACAGGTGCTGGGGTAAGAGGACTTGATCTGCAATTAATGGCCTTGAGGTTGACTCCCCAGCACCCATGTAAAATAGCCAACTAGATGTGGCTGCTTATATCTGTAACCCCAGCATTGGGGATGAGACAGGTGGATCATGGACATCTAGTCAAAATGACAAGCTTTAAATTCAATAGAGGAACACATTCAATGTCCTCTGGAGTCCACATGCACAAAGATGCACCACACACATGCACACATGTACGTACGCACGCACACACACACACGCAAATAGAATATATAAAGAACTTCAAAAATTAAACACCAAAAAAACAAACACATCTGCCACTCAAATGGGCTAATGAAATGAACAGACAGTTCCCAAAAGACAAAACACTAATGGTTTATAAGTACTTTAAAAAATGTTCAACATCTTTAGCCATAAGGGAAATCGAAATTAAAACTACTGAGTTTCCATCTCACTCCAGTCAGAATGACTATCATCAAGAAAACAAATGACAACAAAGCTGGCAAGGATGTGAGGAGGGAGGAACCTTATTCACTGCTGGTAGGAATACAAACTGATGCCGCCTCTGTGGAAATCAGTGTGAAGGTTTCTCAAAAATTTAAAACTAGAAGCATCATCATACAGCTACCTGGGCATACACCCAAAGGACTCTGTAGCCTGCCACGGAGATGCTTATACATCTGTGTTTATTGCTGCCCTGATCACAATAGCTAGAAAACGGAACCAGCTTAGATGTCCATCAATAAATAGATATGAAAATGTCACAGAGAGAGAGAGAGAGAGAGAGAGAGAGAGAGAGAGAGAGATGGATTTTATTCTGCTGTAAAGAAAATTGAAATTTTCCAGACGTGGTAGCGCACGCCTTTAATTCCAGCACTTGGGAGGCAGAGGCAGGCAGATCTCTGTGAGTTCCAGACCAGCTGGGGCTACACAAAGACCCTGTCTCAAAAAGACCAAAAAAACAAAAAACAAAAAAAAAAACAGAAAGAAAATTTAAATTTGTGGGAAAATAAACGGAAAGTATTAAAGTAACAAGATGCAGAAAGACAAAATTCACATTTCTTCTCATGGACCACAGCTTATAATGTTTCTATGTATGTATATAAAAGGGGCAAGTGTGCATATAGACTATAAAATCAGGAGACTGCCAGAAGGAAAAAAGGTATTGAAGAAGCAGTGGGTGAGGAGGCAATCAGTCACATGAGATGTAAAAGCAGAAAGGAAGTTATGGAGGTGAGTAGAAGCACAAAGGGGAGTCAAGGCATAGGAGGCAGACCGACAAAAGCAAACCGGGTTTGAAAATGTCATAATGAAACCTAATGCTGTATATGCTGATAAAAAATTCAACAATGAAAAAGAACTGAGTAAAATGAATCAACTCTCAGTCACCTTGTGGGACAATAAAAAATGGCAGACGATACACACACACACACACACACACATACACGCACACACACACACACACACACACATACACGCACACACACACACACACACACGCACACACACACACACATACACACGAGTTAAGAAACACTTAGGAGATTACTGGAAGCACACCTCTGTGTGTGTGTTTATGAATGGTATTTCCAGAAACAATTAGATCATGAGGACACTGGGCTAAATCAAAAGATGCCCTTGATGGATTCATGATATGATAGATTATTGGGAGATGTCAAAAGATAGGAGGGGCAGCTGCAGCAGGAGCTGAGGAGCAGACAGGCAGCCTCGCTTGAAGACTGTGGAGCCAGGTGGCGGGCACACCTAGGCTGTTACTGTGAGCACCCCATCATGTCTCACCCTGGCCAGCATGCCTTCTTGCCAGGGGCTAGTCATCAGGCAGCTGTGGCCACCAAGTTACTCACCCATGGTCAGCTGGCCATCACCACCCAGGTGACCAGCCCCACAGGGTATGAGGGCCAATTGCTGGGTGCGGGTGAGGAAAGACTTGGTAAGTAAGAAAGAAAATGGCTGGAGAGCCAAATAAAATGCAATTCCAGTAGGAAGATGTATAATCACTGGCCCCGCTTTCCGGGAAGGAAGCTCACATACACGCACACACACACACACGCACACGCACACACACACACACACACATACACAACCTCCAGTGTCTTGCTACGTAGCCCAGGCTGGCTTCAAACTTGCAAATCTCCTACCTCAGCCTCCCAAGTGATGGTTATGATGGCACATGCCATCATACCTGGCTTTTTTTTTCCTGCATAACAGAAATGTAGTTTACAGCATGGGAGGAAGTGGTGGGAGAAACAAGCAATCTTTAAAGAAACAACCAAACCATTTCCCCGTTTTTTGAAAGCTCTTAGATCCAAGATGCTTAAGAGGGTGGGGGGGTGAGGGTGGGAAGGACACTGAAAACAGGTAGGTGCTATGCATGGGAGAGGCCTGGGCGCATGTGCTCCATATCACTATGAATCTGTAATTGCTCTTTAAAATAGTCTGTTTTTATTTTTAATCGGGCAAAAAAACCAATCATGTCAAGACTCTGGATGGTGATCAAAGTATAACACTAATTTGTTATTATTATTTTTGCCTGTACAGATGCATTTTATTTTTTTACACAAAAATTTTAAAATCTTTTAAAAAAATTTTAATCGAATTTTTGTGTATTTTATACAGAACATCTTAATCAACTTTATACCCCTTTCCCTACTGGCACCCACCCATCCCCCCACACACACAACACACTGGTGTTCATACAGTGTCATTTGTGTTAAGACCTATCATGTCAAGTTAGTGTCCCCAGATGTTTCTCAGTGCAAGTTCATCCACTGAAGTCCAGTCAGCCTATCTAGAGTCTCTCCCTTTAAGATTAGCTCTTCCTCACCCAACAGTAATCAGCTGCCAATAATTCTTAGACTAAGATTGAGGGCTGCTGTCCATTTCCACAGTTCTGTGCTGGGTTTTTGTCTGCTCAAGTTTGCATGGGTCTTGCGCATGCTGACCATTGCTGGAGGCTTGTATGAGAAGGGTCCCAGGCGTCTGTAGGACTATTTTCATGTGATCATGCACCTCTCCTCTGGGCTCTTACAATCTTTTCACCCCCTCTTCCACAATCGTCCCTGGGCCCTGGGTAGGTGAATTTTAATATAGGAGTCCTGTCCAAAGACCCCAGTCTGCAGATTCTTATTTCCTAAGTTTTGGGCATTTGTAGCCTTTCGTGTTCCTGGCCCTCTGTTGCATGAGGGAGCTTCATTGATGAGAATTGAAAGATGCATTAGTGTCCCCTTTATCCTTTGTTCTATGTTCCGTGAGCCATAGGTATAGAGGTTGCATCGTAGATGTGCCACTTAGGCTTGGGCAATTCACAGACAATCTCTGTGTGTGACCAGTTGTGGAACTCTGTAATAACCTCTGTCTTGAAAAAGAAGCTTCTTTGATGGGGGGGGGGTGACTGGGACACGTCTGTAAATTTAAGGATCCAGATTTTGCATATAGTAAGAAATCATATCTGTCTAGGGATGTGACAGCCCTGGAGTTTTCTCTAAGATCTATGACCTCTCCAGATGTGTGTATTTGGCTAGGTTTACAGTACCACACGAGTTTCCTCCCACTGAGTGGGCTTTAAGTCCAATTAGGTAGCTGTTGATTACCTCCAAGATAAAAGTACCACGACCACACTAATGCCATTTGCTGTGCCAGTCACTGATGTGGCTATTAGGCCTTGAAGCTGAAGTTGAACCATCAATTGATGCTCTCCCTTACCAGCTTGTATAGTGCTCTCCAAAGCTATGAGAGCTAGCCTTCAGGGAAATGGCTTCCAGATCAGTTCCAGCTCCATTGCTCTAAATCCTGTGTTGGAAGTATGTCCTGTCTTCAGCAATAGGTCTAAAATAACACTAATTTTTTAAGTATTTAAGAAAACCACTGAAAGTTTGGTGAGAGTGATGGGAAAATGTGTCATTTTAGACACTGTCTTTCATAATGGCTCCTTCCAAGCGGGGACAGCTCATGAAACCAGCATTTATGTTGGGGTGGGGGTTGGGGGGCTAACTATATTTAGAACATTGTGGAAAAAAACCACCATCTAGAGGCTTTACTGAAAATAATAGCAACTCCAATGTGTTCTCAAACCTCACAGACATCATTGACAAACAAGACCTTACTGAAAGAAGACATAATAAGTACAACGTGTGATGAATCATCAGCCAAGCCACGACAACGTATGGACTCAAGGGTGAGCAATAAGTAGTCAGCTTAAAAATAAGGATTAAAAATAAAAAACCTAAAACTATATCCAAGCCAAGTGACACAAAACAAACAAAAATAAGCCTATGTAGGAGGTCAGCATGAGGAGTGATTAATGTGTTATTTTAAGGGGGAAATAATGGGTTCCACCTGGCTTGAGGGAGCCATCAACACACATAAACTTCTGGAGGATCTTTAGATTTATTGAATATACCTCAAAGCCACCATTGTAAGTGTGTTAAAGAACAAGAGAAAGAAACATCATGAAAACAACACCTAATCAAAAAGAGAACACCAGTAAAGGCATCAATTCCAAAAAAGGAATCGAATGGGCATTCTGGAGCCGAAAACACGGTATAAAAGTCAGAAGTTCACTAGAGGGTCCAAGAGCCAATCTGGACGCATTAGGAAGCGTCAGAAAATTCAAATTAACAGAAATGATATAATCTATAGAAAGGAAGAGGAACAGGTATAAAACTGCAATACAACCAACCACATCAACAACAGCCAAGTTCTGGAAGGGAGATGAAGAACCAGAAAAAGTTTTGAACTTTTTTGAAGTCTGGGTCATAGAAGCCTGCCAGAAAATGTTCTCAACTTAATGAAAAGCATTCATCCACATATCCAAGTAGTTCAATAAAATCCGAGGAGGGTAAGTGTTGGGGGACCCTGCTGCTGGGGTTGTAGTCCTCCATGTCCAGATAGCTCTAAGGGGCTCGGCACTATATGGAAGGACTCCCCTTCTCAGCGGGGGCCTCCTGCGCTCTTCCTGACTTACCTGCAAAGTGCCACCAAGCACGGATGCCTGACCTTATTTGGAACATGACCTTTGGCATAGTTACCTGCAATAAAACCCCCAGTTTTTTTCTATATGATAATTGGGCTTTGCCCTGTAGTCAGTCGGATGACAGGATCCCCCTGCCACACTTAAATAAAGCATACTACGAGCACCTATCAGCTGAAGCTTTGGCTGCTGCCTCCACACTATATTGCTTTGATGCTACAACCTAAAAAGGGGAAAAACGTTGCTTAATATCCCAAAAAAAGAATTCTCACAACAGATGGAAAGTTTATTTGTTAATATTATTATGTCTCATGGTTATTAAGAAAGAGAATGGTAAGATGAAAGATGTTAGAAGGATACAGGAATGGAGGTATTTTGTTAAAAATAAAAAAGCCTAAGCAAGTGATGGAGGTCTATGTAGGTTCATTATGATTTATCGAGCAAAAAAAACAAAAAAACAAAAAAAAATCTTAAAATTTCTAAGGTCATAGCTTAGTCAACTAGTTTAAGGATGTCTCATCAAGGTTTACTTAAAAATGTTTAGGTTTTGCCCAAGCCCTATCTACATAACACATGGTAATTAAAAGTACCAGATTGGTGTAACTAAGCTTCTTGGATGTTTAATAGCCAGACTTTGAGGCCTATACTAATCTGGTCAGAGGGACTTAAAGGGACAATTTTTTGTTCCTTGCCCTCCAAGGTCAAACAAGTTCCAGGGGCTATGGAGCATCTCTTGAAGAAAAGTCCTGTAACTTTGGTGAGTCACTCGTCCTCTTGTTCAGGGAGGCCATGGAGACCCCAGAAAATGGACTTGAACCAGTGTCCAGTCTGCAAAGAGGAAGAGTTATGTAATTTGGGAGTCTTTTAGATAGACCCACTGAAGGGGGTACCCCAGTTGCCTCACCCTGCATCCCTGTTCAGCATGGAAGAAGCCAGAGCAGTCTGCATCCCAATTCCCTATTGGCAATTTGGGTAAACCTCTTCAGAGGGCGGTATGATAAGAATGGGAGATAGAAATTGGCTAGGCAGCTAGGGTAAAAAGACCCCAAAGAAAAGTAGCCAGTTTCTTTCTTGGCTAAAAGTCAAAATGTCCTTTGGGGTTACCTCTTCAGAGGGAAAATGTTACAGTATTAATAGCCCCCTGATTATGTTATTTTGATGCTTGCTCCCTGTTTCATACAATTTCTTACAAATTACTACCATTGCTAAAATTACTACCAATCAGGTCATGGTCAGTTATCAAACTTTGGATTCTCCTGAGATAGATGAGCTGGCTCTTAAAGCTTGTGATGACACCTCTCCATTTATAAAACAAAACACGGGGAGATGTTGGGGATCCCTGCTGTTAAGGTCGCTCCTTTCTCAGCAGGGGCTTCCTGCCTGACTTACCTGGAAAGTGCCTCCAAGCACGGATGCCTGACCTTATTCAGAACATGACCTTTGGCATAGTTCCCTGCAATAAAACTGCCCCCAGGTTTTTTCTATATAATTAGGCATTGCCCTGTAGCCAGATGATAGGATCCCCCTACCACATGAAGATAAAGCATACTATGAGCACCTATCAGCTGAAGCTTTGGCTGCTGCCTCCACACTATATTGTCCCTGACCCCCACTGAATAAACGGAGCTGTATCACTGAAACTGACTCCCCGGAAAGTCTTTTCCGTCGTGCTCACTGGCCGTCCTGACCCCGTTCGTCGCTTCTGCTCCCTTTGTCCTCGTGGACCGGTGGCCTACGACCCATGAGGGGAGGGAGAGACCCCACAGGTAAGTACTAATATACCCACTCACATAAGGACTCATCCAGTAGAGGGACCCAAATAAGACTAGCAGCTGGTTTCTGAGACCAAACAAAACCAGGAAGTGGTTGTAGGGTACTCAACCAAATAGTACTCCTATGTCCAATACAGTGAACTGTCAAAACAGAACACAGAAATAAAGATGCACCCAGGTAAACAAAGATGGAATTTATTGCTCCTGAATTTTCTTACAAGGCTGAAAGGAAATGACAGCAGATGGTAACTTGAATCCACATAAAAAATTTAGAACATCGGTAAAGGTAAGTATGTAGGCAAATACGGAAGACAGTGTAAATACAGTTTTAAGTTTGTGTACCTTACTTAAAGGATAATCACATGGAAAAATGTGTATAGTTTTAAGTGTATTACAATAACAGGACAAAGCAGGGGTTAGAGCACTAGAGAGGCAGAGTTTCCACATCTGAGTGGAATGCAGCATCATTCTACAGTGGACTGTGATGTTAAAATGCACACTATCTAGCCCCTAGAGCTACTACCCTGAAATAAACCAGAAAATGCATGCAATGAGGCTCTATCTGCATCCGCTCAAAGAGAGGGATCCTTCTGCAAGAAAGGAGAGCCCTCAGTTAGACTGGGCCAGCACCCAGGACTTAGCATTTCTGTCTTAAAAAAAAAACTGTGAGGAAAATTGTCAAAAAGAGGGGTGGGTAGGGTGTCATAGCCTTTACTCCCAGCACTCAGGAGGCAGAGGCAGGCAGACCTCTGTGAGTTTGAAGCCAGCCTGGTCTACATAGTAAGTTCCAGGCCAGCTGGGACTACTGGGAAACTCTGTCTCTAAAAACAAACAGACAGCTTGGAATATAGTTCAGTGGTAGAGAGCTTGCTTTGTTGTAGGGCTCCAGAGTTGGGAGAAAAAAGTAACTGCTTCTTTTTTTATTTTTTTAAAGGGATTCAAAGGTTAAAAATTATTTGATATGAGGACAGTAACAAAACTGACATAAAAACAGCCAGTCAAGTGGAACATATAAACGAAGCACAAAATGAATATTCAAAAAGACGGTCACATAAATATTTTTAAAATGCCATCTACACGGTACAAGTGGTAAATTCCAAATTCAAAAGGCTGCAAAGATAGGGCAGAATACAGCACACTATGTACCACACTACAGCTGGAGTGGCCATGGCCTTGTTTGAGACCTAAAGATAAACGTTACTAGAAAGAAACCAAGCATGGTGGTGCTGGCCTATCATCCTGTCCTTCAGGAAGCTGAGGCTTCAAGCTGGGCCTGACTTACATAGCAGGACACTGGAGGGGAAAGAAGTTACTAGAGAAAAAAGAGGGATACATTGCAATAATGGAAGTATCATTAAGGGCTGGGGACTTAGCTCAGCGGTAGAGCTTGTTCAGCATGTTCAAGCTCTGAATTCCATCACTGGTACTGGAAAAAAAACTTGTGGGCAGCTAGGTGCAGTGGTCTGCATTCTGAACAGGAGAACCAGCAGATCCCAGGAACTCCAGCCTGAGCAACAGAAGAAACACTGAAACACCTATTCTGCTTTAAGAGAAGAACAGCAGCAACAAATCAGGAAGTTACTGAAGACAAACGCAAACGCACCTAACAAGGACCTCCTACAAGCGGCTAGGAAACACCTAACAGGATGCTCAAAAACCAGAACCAGGCAACAATGTCAGACTTACAAAGAATATGATCCTGCACGTAATAAATTCTCTCCTCTCTCTCTCTCTCTCTCTCTCTCTCTCTCTCTCTCTCTCTCTCTCACACACACACACAGACACACACACACACATACAAGGAATCAAAAAAGATTGTAGGAAACAAAGCCAATGCAGAAATAGCAACTGAATTTCTATACACTAGCAAGGATCATCTCAATAAAGATATTAGGAAAACTCGATTCACAAAGGTATCAAGTAAACGGTAGAATAGAAATAAATTTAGTAACTAAGAATTACACAGTGAAAACTATACAACATTGCTGAGAGAAATTAAGACTGAAACAAACATTCCATGTTCATGGACTAGAAGACTCACCATGAGCATAGTCATCCTCCCCAAGTTCACCTGCAGATTCTGCACAATCCCCAGAGACATTTCTGATCCTGAATTTTGTGTGGAAAGACCACAAACCCACAATGACCTCAGTAACTTTGACAATGAAATGGTAGGATACAGTTCCCTACTGGGAAGTCCCCTATACACAGAACCACATAGGCTCTTGGTAAACTCACACATGATGAACAAGAGATAGGAGTGTGTAAGAAAACAAGCAACCTGACATTTACTCAACTATCTCCAAAGAAAGGCTGCCAAAATATTCACGGCAAAAGGACAATCTTTATGACAAATACTTCCTGGTCAATGATATCAAATTATCTATGTAAAAAGTTGAGCCTATGAGCTGGAGAGTAGGCTCAGTGAAGAGCACCGACTGCTCTTGCAGAGGACCCAGCTTTGGCTCCCAGCACCTACATGGTGGCTAACTGTCCATAACTCCAGTTCCAGGGGGATCCAACACCCTCTTCTGACCTCTATGGGCAATGCACAACACAGGTGCACTTACATACATGCAGGCAATAAACTCATATAGATAATATATATTATGTATGTGTCTGTGTGCATGTATTTTAAAAAGTCAAACCTAGACCCTTGCCTCACACCATATAGGTAAAGCAACTCGAAATAGATAGTAGTCCTGACTTGTAGGAAGTAAAATTATATAACTTACAGAAGAACCTGAAAACAAAGCCTCTGTGGATTTGTGTGTGTGTGTGTTATGCAAAGAATTTTTAAGACACAAAAGGCCAATCTACAAAAGGAAGTTTATCAACTGCACTTCAGTAAAATTAAAGACATTTCAAAGGACATTTAAAATATCAGATACGCATGATGGTAGTGGTGCATGCTTAAAATCCCATCAACCGGAGGCTGAGACAGGAAAATCACAAGTTCAAAACCAGCCTAGGCAACTCAGCAAGATCCTGTAACCCTGTTTATCAAAATAATTTTTTTTTAAGTTTTTAAATTCTTAATTAAAAAAAAAAAAAAAAGCCGCCGGGCATGGTGGCGCACACCTGTAGTCCCAGCACTTGGGAGGCAGAGGCAGGTGGATCTCTATGAGTTCAAGGCCAGCCTTGAACTCACTACGTAGTGAGTTCCAGGTGGGGCTACAGGGAGACCCTGCTTCAAAAAGACAAAAAAAAAAAAAA